>NW_024003103.1:0-1226 GCF_014805625.2 Glossina fuscipes
ACAAAAATAACTGAAAGAATTTTCGCCCTTCTGTTTATTGTCTCAAATAATTTGTACCAGAGTTTAAGCGCGTTAGTATTAGTTTTTGTCTAATTTTTTCCTCTTTCCCATAGAAATTTCTTGTACTGACAAGTGTTTGCAATTTTCGTTTCATGTCAGTTTCAATATTTTTTTGAAAAATAACCTTTCTCTTTTGACTTTGTTCTTGGATAAGATTGCGTGTGGTATATCCAATACAATCAAAGGAGCTCTAGATTAGCTACCACTTAAGTACTTAGCTGCATATAACAACGCCTGAACTTTTAGACGGCTTATTTGAAAAAATATCAATTAATATTGAAAGGTTAAGTACCTAAAACTTTAAAAGCAGCAAATTCTGATGATTTATTTTAAAAAAGTGCTTATAAACAGTCCTTTAAGAGTTGTCATCTATAATTTTGAGAGGTTTATTTTCTGCACAGAGAACACGTGCGAAAATTATTATGTGTGTCTCCTTCCAAAAATGCGCTAAATATTCATATTAAATATTAAATCGTTCGCATTTTACATAGTTATACTAGAAATTTGTGGAAATATTGCACGTATTAAGTGATAAATCTCAATATTTTCATATCCATCGCATCTACAGCGCCACGTAACTGAAAACAACTCTGTTTTTCAAAAGAATTTTAAAAAGTGGTTTTTTGCTCATTACTCATTACCTACAGCAAATAAATGTATCAAAATTTGAATGCATCGGCGACGCGTTCGTACATAAAAAAGAAAAAAATTGACCTTGCCTACCCGATATGATAGTGTATCAAAATATAATTGTTTTTTTACTTCTTTTAATTTTTTTGTCTGTTTGGGTATAAAAGATTCGGTCACGACCCAATACAATTTTCTTACTTGTGTAATACTTCCCTCGAAATTTATTATATCAGACTAGTGCTATGAGAATAAATAGTATAGTTATACCACCTTTTACAGCATGAAGTCATATGAGGATTTATAAACTACAGATGAAGGAATTTCAATTAATACATTAGCATATACACGATACCACAACGAAAAAAAGAAAACATGAACAGTGAAAGACTGTGACACTTGAATAGAAGGTTCACTGATATATAAAATATGTCCCTGAAATCCTCTCTTCAGATCTGCATTATATCAACTTTCTAAGATTATGTCCACATTAAAAATCCACGTCGGCTGTAGCACGCTTTATAAAGCATTAGACATCA
>NW_024003104.1:0-4392 GCF_014805625.2 Glossina fuscipes
TAATGTAAACATTCAAATAAAACTGAAATGAAAAACATTACATAGACGTGGTGCATAATAAAAATACTCATAAAACAGAGCAGAAAGGACGAAGTATAGGCATTGCATGAAGCATTTATAAAGTTGTTTTTTAACTTCTCGACTAACTAACTATCTTAAGAATATAAATTTTATAAAGATCGTGTTGATTTTTGTTTTTAAGAATTTATTTTCTCTAGCAGCGCTAACAAATTATAGAAACCTGAAATTTATTCGTAAGTTAGCTTACCACAGTAAATTTTAGCATTTTCGTTTGTAAATAAAGTAAAGCATGGTGCGTAAGGACAGAGAGCACAGAGCAAAGACGGCAAAAAGCAAGAGAGCTGGTGCAGAAAGAGAGTTTAGAGGATTTGATTCATTGCTAGCACAAAATGATGGTATAGTAAAGGATGGAGTAGAATAAATTAGATAGAAGATGCATAGGCAAAAGCAAGGAAGCGGTAAAGGGCGCAGAGGGTCGTGGATCGAAATTGGAAAGTAGAGAGAATGTTACGGAAACACGAATCCTACGGTTTTAAATTGGATAAGAGTGACAGCAACGTGGAAAAAAATTATCAATTAATTGGATAGACGACTGAAGGCAAGCAAAATTCTAAATAAGGAGATAGAAAAAAACCTACTAAAGCGACGACTGGCCAAAGTAAACGAAAAGAAGACAGATACAAAGAGTGAGATATAGATAGGATAATCAAAATTTATTAAGAAGTTAAGCGTAGTGTGGTGGGAAATAGCTGATAATTGTTCAGAGAGACTAGAAAGCGCCAGGCAAATGACATCATATGTAAGTTAGAGAGTAAGTTGCGGTGACGCTGCCGGCGGCGGAGTGGTGAGAAAAGAGAACATAAAGGATGAAAAAGAGAGAAAGAAGAAAAGAAAGAGAGAAAAAGGTAGAACGAAAATAATGCCAAGAAACGAAAGGAATATTGTAGGCGAGTGAGTAAGTTAAATAAAATAGGCGAACAACTAATTTCGCGAGACTTAATATCGTATACCTGCAAAGATCAAATTTTCGCTGGGATTTCCCCCTTCAGTTGACACAGGAGGGTCTTCTCACAAGAAAATTTTCTTTCCTTGCAGCTCGATTGAGATTTGCACTTTTCCACTTCTTACCCCTGCCGATAACCTTACGCTTACCATTTATATTCCCCTTCCTATATTAATTTAGCGGTTTCGCCCTAATCCCACGCACATAAATTTATTACAGTGATCTCTAATCATTGTATTTTATAGCTGCATGTAGTTTTATTTAATCCTTTGTCTTTTTTTTCATAAATTATCGAATATATTTTTCTTTCTTAGACTACTGACTGATCTTGCTAGTACCATGGCGCTTCCTCATTTCAAACTAAAAACCGAGCGAAAAGATTTTTGCCCCTTGTTCCAACGTGGACGTTTGGACTTATGAGTATTCTGAAAATGTTCGAGGCAAACTGAACGATACACCATTGTAAGAACGACATGAAATATAACCAGCAAAAGAAATGAATTATAGAATATTAATTTCACTGAAAACCGCCCATATATACAAAAATCTTATATTCACATAGTTCCAAACTTTTCTTAAAGAAAATAAATCTAAGCAATTTCCTTTCCTTGAGTGAGTGATATTTCGTATTCGCCTTACGATGCTAATTATTTTATTGAGAAAAACTATAAAACATAGAAAAAGGAAAGCTAGTTTGAGAGTTAGTTTTCCTTTTATTTTGTTTTTCTCCCATTGTTTTGTTTTTTTCTCCCTTATATACAACTCTTCTAGACCTCTATGCGTTATTTTACAAATAAATTAAAATATGTGTATATATGTATTTATATACAAGACTTCTATTTATTCGATGCGCTTGAAATGTTCCTAGCTGCATTTGTACATGATTTTCCTAAAGAAAAAAATTGTTGACCTGATTTAGCTTAATTATCCAGAAGGAAGAGAAAATAGAAGGAAAACCTAAGAACAGCTTTGGCATAAAAGAAAGGTGTCTTGGATATTTTGTTGAAACCCATCAACGGCTGGAATATGCGTTAGCGCATTTATCAGTTGAGCTAAGCAGTCCTCATGGGCCATGATTACAGTGTCATGTACCTCCGGAATTGTATGTATGCTGTAACCAGTTTGTGTTGCTAACGTCGTTAGTAACCACGATTTGGCTATCGGAGTAGTATTGCGTTAGATATGGCGTCAAGTCGATGAGAGGAAACCATTCTATCCGCGTTTGGACCTGTCTAAACAAATCCAAAATTCAATGTGTATGTCCGGATAGTGAATTTCATCCACAGCGGGGTACATTCGGAACTCCGAATGCTGTTTTGTTGCTGGCATTGGAACATTACGTCGTTGAAGATATTTATCACAACACCTCTGCGTAATGAAAAATGTTGCATAATTTCGTATTCAGATACTTGATCACCGTGTTCGTTTACTTGGTTTTTATATAAAGTAAATATGTCGGTCTAAACCTGCGTGTGCCTGCATATATCGTGAAAAATTTAAGCGAAACTTTCAATGGTCGCGATGGTAAAACGCTGAGAAGGCGTCAGCTGATCGATGGATATCCGTTTCACTGGAATGGGCCCGCGAATGTCAAATAAACAAACAAGCTCATCCTGAACGGAGATCACTTTATTCTTAGACATTATGGTGAAGTTGACTTCTACTTACTTACACAGCAGTCATGTATAGGTCAGGTTCCGAGTCCATATACCTGTACCTATAATATTACAGAAGCCGTGGAACATAAGTTCTTTTTCTGTAGGACGACGACGAAAGAGAAAGACTACAGCTGGAAGTTGGAGAGTTTCCTTCCGGTGACAATATCGTTTCAACCATGCTGCTTGATCAGAAAAAACGGATAGCGGTGGGAGCGTATTGCAGAAACAAAGAAGTGGGAAGCGTCGACGTGTATTCGCAGAGCGGCAACGCTCACTGCGAGAGTATGTCCGAACCTTTGCGCGACAGGATGGGCGTTAGGAGATAGAAGCGTAGGTAGTTTTTAGTGAGTTAAAGTCTCGCACTGCCAAAACCGCCAGCCTTTAGATGCTTTGCCACTTAACGCCAATTGTATATGTATGTGTGCAAGTATGTTTAATATATACGTTTGGTACATCGGCACTTTAGAGCAACCTCAAAAACTTTTTCATATTTCGAAAGCATAACTATAACACGTTTTTTTCAAAATTTTCTATCACATTTATTTTTCTTTGAACAGACATAAGTGTTGTTGTTGTCCTATTGACAGTTTGAATCCGAAAATTAATTTCAAATGTGATATATTGCGTGTGTATCTACTGCTGTGTGTTGCGTGTGCGGGTGGGAATAAAATTCACTTACTTCGCACACATGATTTGAGAATGTGTTAAGAATTTACTTCAAATTTGATTTCTATTACTATTATTTCTCAGTTACATAAGCTGTCACGTTATCAGAAGAGATAACTCGCATTACAAAAATTCATACTATTAAATATTTTATTATTGAAAATTAATTTTTTTTATTTCTACTTTCGGAAACCATGTATAAAATGTGAATGACTTGAAAATGAAACTTTAAACTGATAGAAAATATTTTGTTTAATGATTAGCAGCTTTAATTGTCTAAAAATACATGTGTATAGAAAAGAAAGGCTCTCGGCTTACTGCGTAGCCAGGAAAATAATCGGAAAGGTTGTAAAAACAACAACATAGATTGTGAACTTAAAAAAAAATGTGTGTAAAAATTACTTTTTGTAAATAGATTTTGCCAAACAATAATTTTAAATAAAAGGATGTCTCAGCGCTGAGAAATTTTTTTTTTTTTGTAATATAATTTAACGTAACACCAAAATTTGTATAATTTTCATCTCAAACATAAATTTCATAAAAATTTACTTGTGTTGTCCTACACACTAAAGATGATAAATTGAGTTTGTCAACTAATGGGTAAAGAAGAGCTAATCAGAGATTTCGTAAACGGTACATATGTATGACTACCTTGAATAATGAGCAAATTTGTAGTTGAAAACACAATATCCGAACGGTCTTAGTTAGGTGATAAGTTGATAATACGGTTTCGATTTCCTTCCGAATGGTAAATCATCATTACAAGTTCATAAAAACCTGGTGTTGTCTGGAAGCCCAAAAGTATAACTTTTGTATTAAACTTTAAATAGGCGTGGTTTTTAAGCCAATAACAATGAATGAGAAGAAAATTTAAAATTAACCTTTGCTCGAGTTTTTTTCATGCTTCTTAGTTGAGCTTACGAAATTAGATTTCTTTGTTAAATTTTCTAACTCCGGAAATTCAAGCCACAGAAGAGAAAGTGAAAAAGTTGGCTAACAATCTTAAAGTGATGAGGATTATATGTACCAGGACCATGAGTTTAC
>NW_024003105.1:0-1898 GCF_014805625.2 Glossina fuscipes
TTCTACTCATCCATCTAGCATAAGTATGCGTGACATTGCATGCACACATATATATATAAAATGTGACTACAGGCTTAAATCGTGTGGATCATTTGTGTTTGAACAGACACCCTTTTACTAGCATAAAGGATTAAACGGTACTTTTTATAGAGCTGTTCGCCAAATCAACAAGAGAGCAACCATCTCTCTTGTAAAGCGAGATGTAAAGACGATTTGAGTAATAGAGCAACCATTAATACTCAATTACCGCTGTATAATAAGTATAAATAAGCATGATTAGACATTTAAGCTTACCAATATGTTATATCCACTACTGGTACAATTGCACCCGATATTACAAAAATTAATCTAAAACATAATTTAAATTATATTTACTTCTGACTTACTAGTCAGAATGAAAAAAAAAAAAAAAAGGGAAGCAAAGTGGAAAGGTAGCAAAGTATTTACTTTACGCAATGTTAAATAAATTAACGTTATATAAGCGCGAAGCTGAAACATGATGAATGATGTTAGGTAAGGATTCCGGAATGACATTGAAACATATCTTGAATTAAACCTAAGGAAATTTGTTTAGAATGTGACATATACTACACGATTCGATTCCTTATATAATAATTTGTGAGACTTATCCCTTAAAATGAAAGAAATTTAATCTTTTACAAAAGCTAGGTTGTACACAACTACGTACAGATATGTGCTGACAGCAAAATGAATAAAAACTCGTTGCAGAAGATGTGCTCCAAAAATATTATGAACGATGAAGCTTGCAATAGCACTTCAAAATGAACGCAATTTTGCTTCTGTCTCATAACAAAACTTGTTTGCTTGCAAATTCTATTATAATATGCCATGAAAAGCTCGTTTACTGAATAGAATACATCAGCAAATCATTTGTCAATTGCGAAAAGCAGTTAAATGCTTATCATGCAGTGAGCATGGAATTCAAGTATATGACGAAAGCAAAAGACAGAAAATATTCCGTGGATAACTGTTGTGTTGAGCAGAATGAGAAAATACACGAAGGTTTATAGACAGCAATGACAACTTATATAAAAATATTTAAGAAGCAATGATCAAATATTTAAATGCATTACGAAACTATCATTAACGCTCAAATGAAGAAAACTTAATTCGCAGCAGCAAATGTTAAACACACACAGAATATTAATATTACAAGAGAAAGTTATACTCTTTCATGCTGGTATTGAAAATCGGTCAAATTGGTCAAGTACAACATAAAGTAAGAACACTCGTGCATTCAAACACAAAAGAATGGATATTTTGCTCACTATTCACAAATGCAACAATAAACATACGCATTTTCTTTTGGTGGGTGCAAAAGATTCGTCGGCGGCCGAATATAATTGTCTTAGCTTCTGTACCCGATATCTTTTGTGGTACATGATTAATATATCATTCAGAATCAGTTTCGATCTGAGTTTGTCTGTCTGTCCATCCGCTTTGTTCTGTTGCGTTTAAACTAAAGTTCGCAATTTTTAAAATTGAAAACAGTTTAAGTCGGACCACATTTTTTGATCATTTCCCCTGAAACGCCTTATACTGAAAGGTCATCAAATTAACATTGGTAGGGTTGTGTAGGGCATTTGATGGTGGGTCGTGACCCAGTATAGTGTTTTTACTTTTTATTTATTTTTATTTAATGGTGAAAGTGTAATAAATCCACTAGTAGGGGGAACAAATATTTCCTCTTTTGAATTTTGACATTGAAAATTTTCAAACATTTTCGAATTTATTGGGAACTGCATTCTCCGCGGTGTAGCGATCAGACTCATTTAAAAATTAAACCTTTAACAAAACGAATTGTCAAGTTTTAGCCTTCCCTATCTTAAGTTACACTACCAGATTTCAAAGAAGGGGCAATGGACGCTTCGATGGGG
>NW_024003106.1:0-1286 GCF_014805625.2 Glossina fuscipes
GGGCGGCAGAAATCTTTACTCATGCGAAGAAATATGAACATCGAAGGTAAGAACGTCGGGAAGGCATCTATTGGCAATACAAATAAATTATTTTTTCGGATTTCAGGCTGTCATTAAGTCAGCTGGAAAAGAAAGGAGGTAAAAACACCTACCATTTCTGTTAACAATCCTATGTTAACGTTTTAACAGAGCTCATGTTAAATTTCTACAATTAAGATATAGTTGGTTTGAAAGCCTAGTACGTCCATATTAAAAAAAAGAAAATATTTTTGTGGACATTTCATGAATCCATATAAAACTACCTTTCAAACAAACTAAACAAATTCAAATTTTGATTATGGGAACTGTTTTTAACGGTGTTTTGAAATTTGGTGTGTTAGCGAAAAATGCATATGGAAAAACACCCAAATTTGAGACTCTAGTGCGGCCAAACTAGAAAATGTCGCCTATATTCACCTATATTACGTGAATCTATATAAAAGCACCTACCGAATGGGCAAAAAAAATTCACACTTTGCTTTCAGGAACTATTTTTAACGATTTTTTGAAATTGTACAACTAACAATATAACGCGTGTCGCATTAACAGAGAAAACAAATTTAACTTCTTTCTTAACAGTTTCAAATTCTTTTTTTCTGCAGATGATGTACACGTTCTATTGCTCTTGCATAGATCAAAATGCTTTGGTGTTTCTTTCCTGACATAACATAGGTATGTATACAAGTGACCATATATTATGTGTGCAGGGAGAAGGAAAAGAGAGAGAGTATAGATATATTGCATATACACAGTTCATGGAAATGCAACAATGTACAGAATACACCACATGAGACGTAAGAAAATGCTAAATGTAACAAAATTTGCAATTATTAAGAAAAATATTTGTAATTTTATTTTGTTACTGAAAGACACAAACGCTTTATTTTACATTTACTTATTCGACGCTTTATTTTACATTTGCTCATATGCCGATTCATTCGAGTGTTGCATCCTTGCCTGCAAAAATCGTTGTAATTTTCTTTATCGCCGACTCTGCCGGTAACACACAAGGCTGAGGTAGCAAGGGTATATCATCCCAACTGTGCCACTAAGGCTACTCGGTCTACATCTCCACAAACTATTAGTAAAAACAAGGAAGGAAAGTAAATTCGGCCGTGGCCGAATCTTTTATACCCATCGCCGTTATGCTAAAAAAGGCAAAAAACAGTAAAAGAACTAAATTTTCATGCTCTATAATATGGAGTAGGCGCAGTTGATTTTTTCTATTTTCAAAATAAAAGTTTTTG
>NW_024003106.1:1296-2568 GCF_014805625.2 Glossina fuscipes
CATGGTGCGCTCAAAATTCTTCTTCTAAATTCATTACTTTTGTTGTTTATTTGAAGAAATCGACTGTCGAAGCCCACCACCCACGATCATAGACTTACGGTGATGCTGCTCTGTCATATCCCAACTGTCGGTGTTGGTTTCAAATGTTTAAAATTGCTGACAACAATTGACCAAAAATGCCATTTTTTGGCCCCTTTTTGCAAGAGTTGTCTAGGATATACTGTTGCAGGGTACATGGCAGACATAGCGCCTCGTTATTACCACTTGTTCAAATCGGTGCGGTATAGCTTAGGTGGCACGCGGTTCCGCAAAGTTGAAGATGTGCGAAAATGAGACGGTGCGTGGATCGCTGCCAAACCAATATAAGTTCTTTCAACATGATATCGCCATGTTGCCAAAAATGTTGTAAATTGCTGTGGAAAATGAGGGAAACAGTTTTGATTACTATACATTGTACAAATTTTCCACAATAAATGTTTTTTAATTGACGAAGTGATAAAAATATTTGCAAACACCTAATATAAAGAAGTAAAATATATGACCATATAATATGATTATATAAGAAAACCTTGCAATCATCAGAATTTCTAAATCGTCCTAAAAATTTTGAATCATATCTGATCATTTTTCGAATTCTCTGCCATATAAAAAGTTTACATTTGAATACTTCTTGCTGAATAGTATTGCAGCATGAAAATTAACCGTACGGAATTTGGGTCACATAAAAATGGGGTATAATTGTTTGTGTTTAACCAAGGAAATGAATGAATGGCTGTATGAGGCGAAACGATGTAGAGTATCCACCTTGTCCGGCTTTAATGTACTTAGTTGTTTAGTTATGTGGTGTGTGCCGTGGAAACATATGGCTGTAAACAATAAGAACAATTGTAAAACTCTTACTTTCAAATTTCTTTAATCATTACAGCAATTTCTATGCCAAAAGGCAGTTGTTATGGGAAAAATTTTTTCTTAAAACAGCTTTAAACAAATATGCTTGTAAAGATAAATTTCAAGGATTCATATCAAACACCCTGAGAAGGTATATGTTAACAACAAAAATGAGGATTACATACATTGTAAATGTGCTCAGCAAAATAAAAACGAACACCAGCAAACATTAATAAAAGCAGTAATAGTAATGAAAGCAATAACGTACAAACATATAAATGAAATCTTAACAATAAACAAACAAAATACGGAGACGCTATGACATTGGCAACGGCAACACCCAACAAGTGCTGCACTAAAATGTCCGCAAGACAATTAATGCTG
>NW_024003107.1:0-3540 GCF_014805625.2 Glossina fuscipes
ACCATAGCATTGCTTTTCGTTTTCAGCCAAAGTTTGCAACACTGTTTAACTTTCAAGAACTCAACAAGCACAATTACACACACACACACACACACACACACAATTACATTTAAAATGCTCACTCCAGTTATTACGGCCGCTCTTTTTTTTTTGTTACGTTTTATACATAATTGTGACTAAAAATTACAACAGTTTATTATTTGGACATATAAGCCACAAATCTATTGGCTTAGTCCATCTCTGTTCAACATACCAAAAAAAAAAAAAAAAAAAAATTGAACACATTAGTAATTTTTAATGCAAAACAAAATTTTATTTGGTATTCATCTTTTTTATTAATAATATATTTATATTTCTTGCTAATTTTTCACTCAGTTTCAATTTTCATTAAGCTCTTTGTTCACTTGTAAAATGGCTTCAATTTTTCGCTAAAAGCAGCTAGCTGGTTTTTTTGTTTACATGGTTTATAAGAAAAAACACCATGTGTCCAGGATGAAGAAAGCACAGAGTTGCTGTCAATAATTTGCAACGCTTCGATTATGTTTAAGCGTTTGTGAAATTGAAGTGAATATTCTGTTAAAAAGTGAACATGTCGTTATAATGAGAAATTGAAGCCAATATTCATTTAGTGTGAACAATTTGCTTTAAGATTGCTTAAAGAACCTATTTCACTATTTTTCTTATGAAAAAAACTAGCGAAACTTGTGGCGACGATTGAATATGATTGCAACCTGTAGATTAAAACTCACTAAAATTGTAGAATATTTTAGATAATTTATTTAATTTAGAAGATTTCATTTAATTTTAAATGCAACATAGACAACAATGAATCCAAAATCTACGTACAAACTGCTGCATTCGATAGGACAGCATAGGAAAGCGTAAAGCCCATTAAAGAAATCTCAAAAAAAATTGAAAGGAGTTCGGTTCCGTTAAAGTGTGAGAAACTACAGGTCGATTCTTTTAGTGTGGAAAACTATTAGGAAGGACAGAAATTGTGAGTTTGGGAGAAATTAGAAGGTGTGACCACACTTGCTAGTTTGATACTCCACGTTGACAAGGAAAGGTTTACGAAATATTTTGGAAATTCTGTAGATTTCAGATCCTTATGACGTGTAAAAAAGTATCAAATTTTAATTCGGCGAGATATTTTACTATAAGCCGTTATATTTCGGTCGTCGTAATTTCACTATAGTTAGGCAACTTAATTTCACTATAGTGAGTTGCTGACCTAGTGCAAAAATCGCTGTGGTAATTGTTAACAGAGTAGTCATATCGGTCATCTGCGTCATCATTTTACATATGCTGTTAACTTGGTGATTTCTGTTATTCTTGTTCTTCTTCTGTTTCAACAAATGAACAACTGAAAATCGCTGGGCTGATATTCAACATTTGACTTAAATGACGTTCTAATTCTTTGTTTTTGTAGCTTAATATGCAGCTAGGTCCACGCTGTTGCTTAATAGCCGCTTCCATCCATCTACGTTTGTTCGAAGTAATGTAATCGAATTAATGTATTTCGAATATAATGTAATGTAGAAGTACTTGTTGACCATCTGTGAAATCGATGTTTTGTTCGCCTTCATAATTCTTTATTTGTTGTTATTCTAATTCCCTTTTTGTTGTTGGAGGCTTTAAATTGCTGAAGCGTGTTCTCAACGATCTTCTAAACCTTTCTTTGGATGGAGATTCAATCGACAATTGTTGAATCGTTCTTTCTATATTGCAATGAGTATTTGCTTTTATTTTAGCATGGATAGACTTCTTGAAAGTTTTCACAAAGTTTTCAGCTTGTCCATTAGCGTCTGGATGTCTATGAGCGGCAAGTATGCATAAGTATTCATCGATAAACATCCTTAAGCTCGCGTGGTGTAAATTCGTCCATTACCACTGGCCATAATTTCGGATAAAGTGAAAAAAGATCGCGCAATTTATTAATTTCGAAGTAATATTTTTTGTTGGAATACTTGTACCCATTTCGATGAAGAGCCAACAATCAATCAGAAGTAATTGTTATTAATTAGGCTGGCATAATCAATAAAAAATCTGCTCAATATTTAATTAAGAGGCATTCATCTTCTCTGGACTATCATTAATTCATTTTCAGGGTGAAGTTTTCTATACATTTGAAATATTAATTGACCAATGCAATGAAAGCTGTTGATTTTCGGTACGTTTTTTTAGTCTACCACTGTCATTTGTAAATCCTAGATATGATACTTTAGATTGGATGAATGAGAATACCCTACTCCATTTAACTGGCAATTTTGTGCGCGTGAAGTCTTTTTCTTGCGATCACGCCAGTAAAATTTCAAATTATTTGATTTAGTTTATGATTGCTTCCGCTACTGTTACTTAATTTGTTTTTTAGCAGAAAGTGGAAACAATGAAATGTTAGCGTTCTTTGTAGTCATTTGAGGAATGTTTAGTAAGTTGTCAGAGGCGTTAATAAATAGCGGAACTGTTGGAATTTGAACTACACTCAAACCTGTTTTTGTGCGGTCTTTTTATATGCGCTTTTTTTTGTGCGATTCTTTTTGTGCGATTCTTTTTTTGTGCGGTATATGAACATCGACACATTGAATTTCGCCGAGAGGTTAGGTCAATCTGAACTGTGTTGGCATCACTTTTTTTGCTATCAGTGATCAATAATCAATGATAGTGACATTATCAATAACTTAACAGATCATGAAGACGGACAAGATGAACCGGAATCTATTACAGCGGATAAAATATATGCAGGGATCCAGCTTTGCAGCAAATTGGAAAAGCATTTTCTTAAAATTGATAACAATTCTCAAAGAAGTTTGAAATTCCAAAAAGAGCTTCGATTGTGTATATCTGGCTATCGCGACGTTTACAAACAGCTGACCAAACGACCGTCGTCGCAAAAACTTATCACCGACTACATGTTACAAAAAATAAATCAACTGTAGTATCTTCAAGTAACGAAAGCGATTACGAACCAGTTCATCGCAAAAATATGCGCGTTTTGAACTACCACGAGTAGTATTAAATTATGTACATTTTGAAAATTTCTCCTTGTTTAAAATTAGAAATTAAAATTTTTTTAAATGTTTCAATGTGTAATTTAATTATTTATTTTCTTTGGAAAGCACTTTCTTGCTATTTCGTGAAGCTTTGACATATATTCTAAGTGAGACTTTTTTTATGCGGTCCCTCTCTACCGCATAAAAAAAATTTTCTTTAATATGCTGTGAAAAATTATTTCTTATAGCTTTTTATGAAGTTTTTGAATATTTTTTTTTTGTGCGGTTTTTTTTCTGCGGTCACCGCACAAAAACAGGTTTGACTGCATTTTCTTAATGCGTACTGGTTGAAAAGGTTGGCATAAAGGTAGGCACAAAGATAGGCACAAAGGTAGGGACAAAGTTAGACACAAAATAGCGAATTCAAAAGAAAACATATGAAATTGTTTACAAATCAAAGGTACGGAGAAAAGCAGGCACAAAGGTGGGCACAAAGATGGGCGCAAAAGAGCGAATTCAAAAGAAAACATATGAAATTGTTTGAAATCAA
>NW_024003107.1:3550-8511 GCF_014805625.2 Glossina fuscipes
CAAAAGAGCGAATTCAAAAGAAAACATATGAAATTGTTTGAAATCAAAGGTAGTCACAAAATAGCGAATTCAGAAGAAAACATTTCTATTATTGTAATTTTTCGACAAAGGTTTTCTGAGTATTGGTACATCGACGTTCTAAATTGGTATGAAAAATTTGCTTAAATTATATTGCAGTAAATAAAGTAGATCAAAGCAATAATGCTACACCACATGGGTTTATTTCTTGGACTCCAATCCATCTAAGATTTCCGATCCTTTCAGAAAAAGTTTTAATTTTTAATAATTTATAATGAAAATGATATTCGCAATTTAGCACAAAAATTAACTGTAAGAAGTGTGGATCACATCAGTCTATTTTTTAGATCGTAATATATTATCATGAAAATCAAGCCCTTATATGAGGAGAAAGTTTATTTTTTCGCTTTTAACGACGTAAACTGAAAAACGGGTATGAAATGGTTATTATGGGCCAATTTTCGTCACCACACATTAAAACTTTTATGCTCTACAAAGGATTAATTATCGTAAATATTCTTCTTAGCATAGGATTTGAAAAATAGGCCGAGATGGTCCAAAGTTGGTTCAGTCAACTTTTTACCTGTTAAATTGCCAATATGATATAATTTTCATCGTGTAGCATTGGAAATTATACCTTTTTGTCGCATGAACTTCATTGTACAAAAGGGGTTCAAAAATTATCACACCGGGTTCCAAGTTTTCATACCAATTTATAAAGCCGAAAATCGAACGAACAAACACAGTGTATAGACGTTTGCAAATATACGAGCAATTAAATTCTTTAGCCCATCCCCTAATAAAACTTAAAACCGACTTAGCCTTGTTAAGGGAAAGGTCAATATGAAGGCTAAACTTGAGTCTGGAATAAAATCGGATACACAAATTTTTATAGCAAGCACATAATTGCTGATAGAATAAAATGTAGGCAGTGGAGACATCGAATAGGAGGACATTTTTTTGCATTTGTTTAAATTACATGATATACTGTTAACAGAGCAACAATTTTAATTTTTATTCATATTTGACTCAATGCATTCCACAAAGTTTTTTTTCTTCGTTTACTAACAATTGGCTGACAACAAACTTTTGCGCTTAAGTTAATTTAACGGCTTTTTGTAAAAATATTACAGAAAAGTAAACAAAATTTGACAACTTTTGTTCACACGGACCTTTTATATATTGAAATTTACTTTTCCATTAGTTCATGATCAAGTCGTCATATTAGCGGCTTTTATTTTTATAAAAACTGTCAAAGTAAAATGGAAAATTTAAAAATACATATAATTGTGTTTGGATATGGAGTAAACGTAAACTTGGTCAAAGAGAATGTACATGCAGTCATGTCAGCCGGATTGCAGCTCATCAGCGTTAAGCACTGAGTTAACAGAAGTGTACATTTTCACATCATCCGCAAACCCGGACACACGGAGAAATCTCGCAAATATGTAAAATAGTAGATAGGTCGTTAATGTGTAAATCATAGAAATTTACAATTTTAACAATAAATGCCTTTTAACATTTTCTTTTTTTTATCGCGATAACATCTGCATCTACTAGTGTGTTTTTTCTTGCCTTTGGTTTGATTGGAAGTTGTTATGCGGGCAAATAGTAATCGGTAATTTACTTTGAACAATTACTAATTACACATTTAACAGAACGGCAACTCTGTTCAAGCGCTGTGGTCATATTTTTCTCTTTGTGAAAAAATTTTTGCAATTTAATTTCGTTATTGCGTTATACGTTTTTAAAAGTTTTTAAACTTATTATAATTTATTGAACTTTTTGTGTGTTTATTGCGAAAAGTGTTCATCGCGGATACCGTACGTGTTTTCCTTTAAATACATTAAAAAAAAAAATATAAAAAAAATAAAAATTAAAAACATCTGACTTTTTATTCAGTAGTTTCCCAAAGCTTTTCAAGTGAGTGGTTATTTCACAAATAATAAGCAATAGACAACAATAAGGCATAATGGCCCCGGGGCCGCCAGACAAAAACTCGAATAGATTTCATCTATTAAGTGATACATCCCCCCAAAGAAAAAAAAGTAAAAACTCCGATTTTCCGGTGTTGCCAATCAGCGATATAACCCCTATTGATAAAAAATATATTGTTATTTCTTCAACCGATGCTCGAATAACAATTTCCCAAATTAGCCCTTTTGCTATAAAAAAAGCTCTAGATAGCATTACAACATACATCGACTCCATCTCGATTCTCCGCGATGGGAATTTACTGGTCCTCGCTGGGAACCCGCGCGCAACCGAAAAACTCATAAAGGCCAAATCTTTAGCTAATCTATGTGCAATTTCAGCTAAACTACATGAGAAACTTAACTCGGTTCGAGGCATAATTTATGCCCCTTGCTTAAAGCATGTGCCGGAAGATGAAATTGTTCGCGAAATGGGCAATCAAGGAGTGACTGAAATATATAAATTCACCAAACTGAATGATGACGGAAAAACACGCTCTCCTACAGGAAGGATTATTTTAACTTTTGATCGCTATCGATTACCGCGAACAGTTGATGTGGCGTGGTATAAATGTAAAGTAGAACTATACATCCCAAATCCTATGAGGTGTAAAAATTGCCAACGCCTGGGTCATACGGCAAAAAGATGCACTAATGCTGCATCTTGTGCTAACTGTGGTCATCTTCCACATACTGAAAGCTGTACCCGTAGTTTCTGCATAAATTGCAATGATCAACACTCAGAGTTAGACAAACAATGCCCACTTTTTGTACAGATGCGTGAAATACTAAAAATCAAAACAGAAAATTACTGTAGCATGGGCGAAGCGCATGGAATTGGCAAAAGTAATACCTACGCTGCTGTTGCCTCGCAAATCGAGCCTAGTAAGACTTTAACTCCAACTGCTTCCAATGAAAAACCTGTTCCACCATTAACCAAAAATTATATTGCGAAACCAGTTACATCACCCGCCAAAGATAATATTGAAAAAACCAAAGCAACTGCAAATATTGAAAAAATTAAAACAACAACACATATGCTAAAATCTAATATATCAAATTCTCCAGAATCTCCAGCTGTCAACTTTACTCAACAAATCACAAGTGTTAATGAATCCATTCTTTCATCTTTTAATCAACCTTCAATTTCAAATTATTCACGTGCGCCAACTCGTTGCGCTTTAAATTTACCAAATCACCTAAGTACAGATTGTTCTGCTGGTAATAATAAATCATTCACAAAAAATTCCTATAGCGACCTTCTCGACGGAGACGCTGACATATCAACTTAACCCTCCCTCCACTCTGCTTACATGTCATTACAACTAAATAAAGTTTTTAAAATTCTACAATGGAACATTAAGGGACTTATTAATAATTTTGATGAACATTCATAAGTGATTTTAATCCAACCTTTTTATCACTTCAAGAAACCCATTGTAGAAGCTCTTTTAATCCTATTCCACCCAAATCATATACTGCATACTTCACGAATGCTGATCAATGTTCATATTCCAAACAAGGAGTAGGTGTTTTTATAAAATCAAGTATACCTCACAAATGCATAAATTTAAGCTCAAATATACAAGCCGTAGCGATACAAATAATGTTAAATATAAAATTTACAGTGCTTTCGCTCTATATTCCACCTTCGCAATCGTTTTCGCAGCAAGAACTCTACAATTTATTCTCCGTAATCCTTGCGTATCTACCTCAGAACTTGGCAGTTGTCTCTCCAATTTGAAGGGGAAGACACCTGGTCTAGACCGCATCTCATACCAAATGATCAGTGCTATATCTAAGTCTAGTAAAAAGAAATTACTGGATCTATATAATACGGTATTTATGACTGGCCGTATACCCTACATGTGGAAACTGGCAACAGTTGTTCCAATTCCAAAGTCAAAAAATGTCTCCATCGCATCTGATTATCGCCCAATTTCTCTTTTATCTTGCCTCTCTAAGGTTTTAGAGATGATTATGGCATCTAGATTATCTTGATTTCTTGAATCCAAGAAACTGATAACAAAGCAACAAGTTGGTTTCAAGCGGGGTAGAGGATGCATCGACGCTCTGTTACATATTGATTATTTCACAAGCAAAGCAATTTCCGAATGAAATCACGTAACAATTCTCTCAATTGATTTCGAAAAAGCATTTGACAGAGTTGGTCTTCATGTTATCTTAAGATTCTTGAAATCATGGAATGTCGGACCCAAATTCTTCAACTACATCAAATCATTCATGTCGCATCGGCGGTTCAAAGTTAGAATCAACAATCATCTTTCTAATTCCTTTCCGTTAAAGAATGGCATTTCGCAAGGATCTCCTCTCTCTGTCACGCTTTTCCAGATCGCTTTCAACGAAATTAGCAAAATTCTTTGCCGTGTACCAAGAGTGGAACATTGTCTCTACGCGGACAATGTATACATTTTTACAAAAGAAAAAGACAACACGAAAGCAATCAACATCCTCGAATCTATTGCATGTGAGATCTCCACATGCGCAAACTCGTCAGGAGCTAAAATTTCTATACAAAAATCAAAAAAAATGCACAGTTGTCGAAAACAAATGTGCCGAAAGCAGATTTGCGATGCAGGAAATCTACTGATGCATATTAACGACTTACCAGTATTAAATGTGCAGACGCTTCATGTTCTCGGGCTCACGTTTTCCAACAATTATCGTTGGAAAGCACACTGTCTTCGGTTAAAAAACTCCCTTTTAACAAGGATAAATTTCATACAGTACGTTGCTTGGAGAAGCCATGCGCATATTAACACTATTGCTTATCTTACCAAAATGCTTGTGTTAAGCAAGATTGACCATGCCTTGATAATTTATGGCAATAGCTGCACATATAATGTCAACATCCTTAAACCGGTCTATCACCAAGCCGTCGGAGCAAGTTGTTATGCTTTCCGACGACGCCCATAAATAATATTATAATTGAAACTGGTCTCCCAACTT
>NW_024003108.1:0-1623 GCF_014805625.2 Glossina fuscipes
TTTTCATGGAAGATAGACCTACGCACAGAAATAACACAGAAAATAGACCTAAATAATCCAAATTTAGTTTAGATATTTTTCCGTCACAACTACATAATCTAATATAATAAAAAAAAATATAATAATATAATAATAAGAAATAATCTATAATAATTGTGATATTTTAAAAAATTAGGTCGTTTTTCTATATGAAGGGTGTATCGGAAGGGTTATACAAAGAATATACATGGTTCCACCCAACCTAAACTATTTACATTAACTTAGCATCCCGATTTCACATCTAAGTCTTTTCCCACCTGCTTTTCTGACAGATCCATCCACTTGTAAGGATGGAGATATATTGAATAATCTGGTGTGATATATTGTCAATTATTGTTATTGTTAGTTCTTGATTAATTTCAGCTGGTTGATGTTGTTTTTACAAGGGTGATGTTGTTTATATAAGGGCGTAGGTGGACACATTCTCGTGTTGGCTCTTTATATAATTTAATTATAAAATCTATTTAATCTATCTATCTATCTAATATCTATTTTTCAATTACAAGCTTTCCTCCCGAAGTTGATTGTTGCAATTAAATGTCAATGTGAAAAAATTTAAACAATGCTGACGCGCTAATTGAATGCGGGGGCTGTTTGCGGTAGTGTAGTTACTTTTAGTTCCAAGTTTTATTTTGCTTTCTTTTACGAATTAGAGAAATAATACCATTTTCACTTCAGATAGATAATCTTCTACTTTCGAGCCATTTGCCTTGCTTTTAACTTCGCATCTAATTTTTTTAATACGTAAGTCGCTTTGAGCAAATTAGAGTTTCACAAATCTCGCAGTTTACCGGATGAATTGGAAGGGATTCAAGACGAAGGAGACAAGGAAATCCGGATATTATCAATGTAATACTTGTTTAATTAAAAAAATATATGAAACTTACAAGCAATATGTATGAAGTTAGTTTTCATAGATAATTTTTACGCTGGCAAAATTCATTCACAAGCAAGAAAATTGGATTCGGCCGTGAACCACTCTCTTTTATATCCACCACAGTTATCCTAAAAATAATAAAAGATCTAAAATTTCATGCTCTATAAAAAGAAGCGGGCTAGGCTGATCACTCTATTTTCAAAATAAAAGTTTTCGTCGTATAGGCGTACGGGCGTTGCAGGCGTGTACTTGGAGTTTAAGTCACTTTCAGATTCTTGTAAGCAGAATCTTTATTTTTGCGAACGAAAGAATGTTTACCAGATGAACAGTCGAACATGTTTAAGTGCATTCCGAATTTGAAACTGGCCAAGAATTTTTACACTTAGTGAGTTTTTGAAACTTCCTCCTGGGCGTTATAAAGGAATTACAAGTAAAGTTTGATATACTCTAATGGATGGGTGTAGTCAACGTATCCCATTTTTATACAGGTACTACAGCCTTATCTATAGAATATGTAGCCAAATTTTTGTACGTTTGTGTGATATAGTTTATGAGGAATAGGCAAAAAATCATTGTGTTTAATCCTTTCGAAAAACGGAGGTGTTCTCAGTCTACGTAGTCCTTCTACCGATCTTTACAATTTTCAGTACCAAAGTGGACGCAAGAGCTTCCAATGTTTCTGACAAACTTGAAGTCGATAGCTTCAC
>NW_024003109.1:0-4339 GCF_014805625.2 Glossina fuscipes
TTTTTTATTGTGGAAGTTCGTTGCGAACATGCTTGATATGAAAACCACTTGCGACAATTTCAAAGTGATGATATCGTTGTGGAGAACAAGAACTGTGAAGAAGTAACGAGGAAAATTGATGATGATTAACTAAAATCAATATTTGATGAACATGATAAGAATATGCATCAAATACCAGATGGCATAGCCAACTAAATGCGACTAAATGATCCGGAAAAGCACAAATAACGAAACTAAGTGCAACATAACTCGCAAGGGGAATAGTGCATCGTACCATCTTAGGTGGCAAAAAGTTAATATATTTAGACAGCACAAAATATCCTCTTGAAAGAGTGCTCGAAGAAAGGCGTACTTGGTATGCTGAATCATTCTTTTAGAAATTAAGGGATTGCACCAGCGGACCAAGACACCTGAAAAGTGTACAGCCAGCAATGGTCAGTTCTTGAAATGTAATATGTTTACACCATCGTCTTGAAAACGAATGAATGGAAGACTAGGAACCCAGCTCCCATCGCCGTGCGCTCTGTTCCGTACATATGCTTTTCAACCTCGTCACATGCAAGTCGAGTGGATTATGATTTGCCCCTTGGTCAAACTCCGTAATAATTCCCGGCACTGTCCTTAACTCAAACCTAACAGTGACTATGACGGCATCATTACGAACACACTATGCCCCTTGAGCGCCTGCAATTGAAAAAAGGATGCCACAACTAAATTGCTTGGAGACAATTCCATCAATTTTCCTAAGAAGACATCCGAAGAGTAATAGTAGATTTTTTCATTGTGGAACCTGTTCAATGGTTACTGTCCCTTTCAATGAATGTCTATGTCACAAACAATGCCGCGGTTTCTTTTCGTCAGAATGAGATTCGCCTTGAGCATGCATCCATCTCTGCCGATGATGTGCCGTACGGCCGAAGTGTCGCAGCCATTGCGCCTTGCTACTGTCACGACCTTGCCTTGTGCTGCGTTGTGGCGCGCTATACCGTCTGCATGAGTTGTTAGGCAAGCCTGCGGCACATGAGAGACGGTTTCTTGTCGTTGCCAACAACTTCGTATTCCGTTTTTTCATTAAAAGACACTCTACGCCATCCTTGAGAATTAAATAATAAAAAAAAAGCGAAGCGATCAAATTCACCAATATATTCAACTTGTGATGGTACGGTGCACGGCACATTTCTACTTTCTACAAATAATTTCCTTTAAGTTTGTAAATAGTTCTCGTTAAATAAATTCTACTAACTTTGTATATGTTTTTATAAATGCAGTTCTTAACTATTGTAAATAAAACTTACATACTCAGTGCCCACTTATTTCATAAATATTCAATAAAAGATAAAGTTCGTGGCATTTTTACATGAAAATTCTACGTCTTATATATTGAATGAACTTTATAACCGACAATCTGTTACCATCTCTCTGGTTAAAGCTTTATGTCATCACTGTGTAGCTTTTAGGATTTTTTTAGCGAACAACTGAATCAATTGACTTTTTTTTTTTTGAAGACAGCTTAATATGCTTTGCGAGCCAAACAGTGAAAGCATTAAAATCTTAACCTAATCACTGCCTGTCGCCTACCATTATTGTAGTAAAAAGCGCTATATTTTCTTTCGATCCACTCTTTTTGATTAAGCTCAATAGAACGCTTTAACCAAGTTAGTTGGTGACAAGAGGGAGTGTGGCAGGTGTGGCAGGAGCAATTACTGCTGCACGATTCCCGACCAATTCTAACAAATCCGGGTTATCACTTTACTCAACATCTATTTGAGCTGTGCCATCATTTATGCCATATCATTTATCTTGCCACCACGATCTTTTTTGCCCGTTATTGTCACCCTTTGTAAATCCCTTTAATAAATCGCTCGATAATATTTCACTACGAAAGTCGGGCTCCTTAAATTTTTACCCCGTTTTTTACTCTTAATCTTCTTCCAATGTTTCATTTTGCAGCAACATCATAGGATGACACGTGCAAGTCTTCTTCTTCTTTCATTTATCAACAATTGGTCGATTAGAGCGACAAGCAGTGACATATCCTTGACATTGAAATTAGCAGAGCGGCAATGAGAAACCTACCTGCATGCTGGTGACTTTGATAAAGTATTTTCACTATAGTATTATAGTACGAGTTGTTTGATAAATTTCCAAAATGCTATCGTCTTTGTTCCAAATGAGACTATACACACCTTGTAACGATTTTTTTTTTTTTTTTTAATTTTAATTAATTTTCAAAATATGAATACTTTCGACTACATTAACCAATCAACCATCTCAATATTTTGGGTCTTGAAGTTATCTATGAACTTTCATGGTACAGAAGGAGTATTATATCATGGCATAATAAAGTTAGTAATTGCGGGGAAAACGCCACAAACTTTTCACTTTACCAATCTCATCTATATATATATATATATATTTCGGAGTAATGAATAATGTGTTAAATAGTCCTTCAATGTTTAGATGAATGAAAATAATTAAATGAAATTTCTTACATTTTTAACCCAAATAAAAAAATGATGCCTTATCTGCATTGGAATTGCAAAAACAATTTCCCGATTCCATTAATATTAGATAGAGAAGATGAAATAAATAATAACTCTATGCATAAAATGTTGTCAAATTCAAATTACATCATATGTATATATAATAATGTCATATTCGTATACGTTTATCGTAGTATATATGAAATTTTTTAAATTTTTTATGATTTCCGTTGTGAATGTTTCCGTTAGTGTGTTTACGGGTACCTTAACCGATGCAGGAGGCAAGCAACGATACATTTTATGGGAAAATTTCAAACTGTTGCTTGCATTTTATTTGAAATTATAAATGAAAACTAAATCAAAAAAAAATTAAATTCATTCATTACCTTGCCAGATGAGGATATTGTTGAAGCCGATGGTGTACCGGATGATTGTGCGCTTAGTGTAGCACGACTATTATTTGCTTGCATTGCACAGCATACGCAGCGTATTTTTATATACAAAAATAGCAGGAAGAACGTGTGCAATTTTATCGCGAAAAATTATATATTTTTAATTTTTAATTCTTTTTTTTTTTTTTCTTTTCTGATTTATTTATTTTTATTCAATTTCCTATAGTTTAAAAATTAACACACACTTGATAGCAAGTAAAAAAAGAAAAAAAAAAAAAAAAATAGTAATTTAACGTTTAATAATAAATAAGTGCTTGCATTTATTTTGATCAGGTGATGGAAGCATTTTATGTTTGCTTTTACAGCGAATTCTGGATACCTGGATACCGCGTAAACGCATCAAACTGATCGCGAAGAAATATATTTTCATTCTGAACTTTTAATCGAATTTGATCAAGATTGTCAGGCCTCAACACGTCAATTAAAGAGAAAATATTATCACAAGATATAAAAAGATATCGGCAAAGAAATTTCGGTAACAACTTCTAAGCCGCATTTCGAATTTTCGCCAAAAAACTTATCGTAATGTATCGAAAACATATGTTCGTTTCTTGCAAGCTGAAAGCGTCATTAACTTTTGTCTAAAGTAGGTAAGATATCACGATCTTGGACCATTACTCGCGTCATTTGTCGGCACAAATTTTTGGCCATCGCTTATTATGCCAGACTTTTCACTCATTGTCACAATGTTTGCAAAGCCCAGGAGGAAGTATCAGAGACCCCGCAAAGTACATATATTCTTGACCATCATCAAATCCTAAATCGATTCAGGCATATCTGTCTGTCCGTCTGTCCATCTTTTGTCTATTGTAAGCATTGTCCCGGCCGCAAGCAAGAAGCTACCGAAATCAAATTTGGCAGAAACATTGAAAGTTCTTGCACGCAGCTTGGTATTGAAGAGGGACCAAATCGGTCAAGCAACGCGCACACAGAACCACGTGAATTGAGAACACATTTATTTGTTTTTCAAAAGGAATAAAAACTGTCGTTTTTTTTTACTCACAACTTACAGCAAGTAAACCTACAACAATTTGAAAGTGTATTCAACGGGTGATACTGTAGCCCAGTGCAAAAATGTGAAAGAGTTACCACGCCTACGCAATATTATAGTGCATCAAAATTTAATTATTTTTTTTTTTTTCAATATATTTGTAGCGCGACAGAAACAGGAGTGCGACCAAAGAGGGTGCGGCCATTTTATTTGATGTGCCTCAACATATGTGCATCAACGTATGTTTCTTTGCCTTTCAAAACTAAGTTTGGAAAAATTCCGTTAATTCGTGCTTACCTGCTAATTAATTTCTTTCTAATCCGCCTAAGTGGCCGAGTAGGTAAGAGTCTCGACTAGTAATTCAATGGTCGTGGGTTCAAATCTCAAATGCGGTAGAGTTTTCTAATAAAGCC
>NW_024003111.1:0-6960 GCF_014805625.2 Glossina fuscipes
GGAAGCTCTTTCAGGCTGGTATTGGAAATCGGTTAAATTGGTCAAGCACAGCGTAAAATAAGAGCTGCCCTGTGTCCCGGTTAAACCAAACGTCGAGTCGACATTACAGTGCCGCAAATGTTGGCGTTTCAACCGCACGGATAAAGTGTGTTCACGCCAAATGAGGTTCCTGTGGCGAAAGCCATGGACTAAAACTAAAAAATGTATCAATTGTAAGGGTGATCACTCATCTAATGCGAAAACTGGGCCTTCCTATAAAAAAATTACTAAATCTAAAAAAGATGCTGCAGATTGTTGGAAGCCGCAAATGTACACCTTGTCTCGAAATGCGCACGCTCACGCAAATAATAGCTTTTCAGCTTAATCAAGCGACCAAACACTAAGTCTATTGTCTCAGTTCCATTGTCCAAAGACAATATTCCTTCGAATCACGAAATGATCACTGATTCTAACACTTCCTCTAACTTACTTGAAAACTTAGATCGAAATCGAAAATTACATAATATCAAGCCGTCCTCCAAACCAAGTTCTACCATTAACTCCGCCAAACGTTTATCTGGCGACTTGCACGTGAGTATTCTAAACCAACTTTTCCAACTTTTTCGAGGAACTCAACTTCATTGCACTGGTATCCGCAGCAAAATAAAGCTTGAGCAATACCTTCATTATAATGACATATCTGTGACCTCTCTTTTTGAAACTTTTCTTAAATCTCATAATCCTTCTTTTATTAAAAATTACAACGTAGTTAGATTTGATCGTATCTGCAACTCCTCTCATAGGGGTAGTGTGGCGATCGTTACATGTAGCAAGCTTTCATTCTCTTACACTTCTGATTTTGCAAATTGTGTACGTGTCGAAGTTTGCGGCTGCACTTGCTTCCGGGACTTCTTGATCATTAGTTGTTACATTCCACCTAATTGTTGTTGTTTTTTTTTTTTTTTTATTTTATTTTACCCATTTATACATGAAATTCAACTAAAGAAAATTACGGTCGAATTCAGTGCATCTTAATAGAAAATCTTATACTAATTGTTTTAAAGCTAGCATACAATTAAAAGGAGGAAAAAAAAAGTAAGTAACAAAGTAAGTTTAAAAATAAATTAAAAAGTTAAAAATAATAATTCATACATAAATAAATACAAAAGGAAGAGAAAAACAAAATAAAAAAAGCATGTACAAAGGGAGCACAGAAGAACACCCGCAACAAGAATAGATCCAGGTAGCAACTAAATCCTTAACCCATTGTAAACACGCATAAACTAGGCAACCAACACTTTAACAACACAATATTATTTTAAATAAAGTATGAGATATTAAGAGTGAAATGTTCAAGTACCACATAAGTAAATCGCACATATTAAGCAAAATTACTTTAGTAGACTTTAAAGAGTCCGATAATGAGAATAAGTGATAGACATCATTCAGGTTTCTGCAAACAACTCTCAGCGAATTAAACAGCTAATAATTGTATCTACATTGACTAAGTTTAATCAAGATAAACTGCAATATGAAGCAGATCACACAACAAAGGCATAGTCGAGTATAGGTCTAATCAAACACAAGTACAGACTTTTCGTAATGTACGAATTAGCAAGCTCTTTGGAGAGCTCAATATACAAGTTGAAACGTAAGCTATGGTCAAATAGAACGCCTAAATCTGCGAACAAATCGACGTCCTCCAAATTGTGCCAATCGGTGTAATACTGAGTAATGAATGACTTTGTTCTTGAGAAAGAAAGCTTCTTACATTTATTTAGACATAGTTTCAGAAGATTCAAAGAACACCATGCAACCAAATTATTCAAGTCACTTTGAAGCTGATGTGATTGTGATTCTACGGAAAACGAAGAAAACAGTTTCACATCGTCAGCATACATTAAGATTAGTCTAGAATTAATCACCGAGTGTAAATCAATAATGTATAAATTAAATAACATGGGTCCTAAGTGGCTCCTTTGAGGTACGCTCGACGTCGCGGGGAATTCATCCGTGGTAATGAAGTTAAACAAAACCCTGAATGATCTATTTTGCAGATAAGAGCTTAACCATTTCAATACGTAGAAGGGGAAGCCAGAGGCTTGGAGATTAAAGATAAGTAAGTTATGGTTAGCCAAATCAAACGCTTTGCTTAAATCAGTGTATATTACATACGATCGAGAGCCACTAGAAAAAGCCTTGAAAACATGTGAAGCAAACTCTACCAGATTGGTGACCGTAGATCTTCCCTTTCGAAAACCATGTTGGGGAGTGGAAATGTACGATTTCATGGAAAAGGCTATATGCTGAGCTACAATTCGCTCGAACAGTTTAGGCAAGACACTCAACTTGGCAATGCCTCTGTAGCCTACTACCAATTTTGTGGATAGGAATAAGGAAACAAGTCTTGCAACACAAAGGGAAAACACCACATAAGTACACATGAGGGGATTCCATCAGGTCCAGGCGAACAATTATATTTTAGTGGGCTCAAATCTACAAACACCTCGTTTTCAGATATAACAAAGTTAGGGATTGAAATCAAATTAAAAATCGGATATGGATAGTTTGCTGATAAATCAAAATTGGCAGTTGAAAAGTTCTGTCGGAAGAATTCCGCAAAGAAATTTGAGATTTCAAAATCATCCCACTCGGAGCCATTAAAAGACACATGCGAGGGATTTATGGGGATTTTTCTTTTGGAGTAAACGTAATTAAGGAGGATTTAACAAACTAAAGGTATCTGCAATAATATTGGTGGTTGAAAGAACTAAATCTATGTCTTGCCACTGAGTAACCGAAATAGACAAAAGAAGAACCGCCTTTCGAAAATTTTTTTGAAAGCTTGTTTTTCCTATTCTTGTAATATTTAATTGGCTTCTTAAACCAGGGGGGACACCTGTTTTGAGGACGGGAGTGCTTGATGGGAACGGATGCAGGAATAGCTAGATTTAAAATATTGTAGAACGGCGACTTTAAGGGACCAATACTTCCAACTGAGAAATCAAGCATAATATGTGAAAGATAAGATTTTAGCATTGAAACATTGATTTTGCGGACATCATAAAATTTATATGAAAAACTTGAATTTGAAACGTTGTAGAAGTTCAACGAACCATCATGCTTGTAATGAAAGGAAATACCAAATGCTCGATGGTGAGGATCCTCAGGTAAACTAAAAGGAAGACAACGATTAACACTAATCTCAGGAAAATTGGCAAAGCAAAGATCAAGCAATCTACCATTGCAGTTAGGGGTACCATTGTATTGAAATAAATTATGATCGAATAATTCATTCAAGAACACAACAGCTCTATCAGAAGTTGAAGTAGGAATCAAACAGCCAGGACCATCACTGTAACACCAAGTGACTTGAGGCAAATTGAAGTCACCCAACGCAATGACTATATTGGTAGGTTTAGATTGCTTGGCCACTTCGCAAATAAGGGCGGGCTGTTTCTTATATACAGGAATATCCGAATTTGGGGGAATACAGAGGCAGCCCACATATAAGTGTTTATTAGGAAATTTCGCTCGGACGGCGATAAATTCAAAGTCGGGAGTAGTGCGAAATTCAGTAGATTAGGAGGGGACTGCCTCAAATATGGCAATTAAAATACCACACCATAGCAATATAATCGATCATTTCTGAAAACTTGAAACGAACTATGGAAAAATTCCGACGAATGTAGATCAGACTTTAACGAATTGTCAGTGAAGGCCAAACAAGAAAACTCTGTGCTCACCGAATTTGGGAAAGTACAACGAATTTTTGAATTTAGGCCCCTAACATTTTGATAAATGAGAGATACTGAGCCTGAACAAATATTTAGTTTTTTGAAGGGGAAAAGGCTACTGCATTAATTTTACGGAGTCGATCACGTGGGATGCATTCTTTAATTAAAGATCCAACCTGCCACAATGGCCACGAAATATCTAAGCTTTCAGTTGGAACTATAATTTTAGAAGACGAGATTGCTCTAGGTTGATAAGAAGGTAATTTGACAATGCTAACATGCTTTAAACTGACCGATGGGGCGTTCGTCGCTAGATAATTTTTTATGTTATCCTCAGATGTATCAGGTGCCAGTCTTGGCACAAATATTGCCTTTCTTGGAGGAACTTCCTTCAAGCAAATATCATCTGTAAAAGGAATTGAAGGGTTCAAGGATGGGAAATTTTGAGATGAAGAGAATATAGAAGGGATAACCACACTTGCATGAGCAGCTTGTGCGACGTGCCCAGTTTGGTGACAAGTGTTTACACACGAACAGCCAGGGGGAGAGGACGATTTACCATTCTCATTATTAGTTTTAGACGATAACGCCTGAGTAGATTTAGTGACCCCAATGGGAGGATATATCCTTGCAACTTCATCATAGCTCAACTTAGAAGGACTTCCCGCTTTATTTGTAATTTTTTGTTACCGACGGACTCAACAATAGCAGAAACGCCACCGTTCTTGGTAGACTTTGAGGAATCGCTAACTTGCAGCAACGAATCGATTTTAAGAGAACTCAGAGATGACGGACCACACGCTACGCTATGAGTTGTAACTTTGCTAGCTGGGGAAGAAGTTCATCAAGCCTAGTCTTAATTATTTCAAATTTCTCCCACTAGGAGCCGAGTTTTTTGTTCAAATCTGAAAAACAATTTCTCGTTTCTGTGAAGAGTTTGTAGAAGTCTACGTCCCGCTTTCTACAGTCAGGACATGACCATCGTAAGCCTTTTGAGGTATCAAGGACTGCATCAGCAGCACGGCCGATAATACCAGCACACTTTGCATGGCCAAAATGATCACACAGCCCACACGAGATGAGTCATTTAGATTCAGAGCCTGTTTTGGCACGAAATGATATAAATAAGCAAACCATGTCCACTGAAAACAACCAAAAAAGCTTAGCCAGAAAAAAAAGAAACAAAAAGACTAAAAGTTTCCACGGCATAAATTTTCGGCAAATTAAAGCAAACTTATCACTTTCGTTCCCACTGTAAATACAGAGCGAAAGCAAACGAAACTGTAAACAAATGTTAGCAGAAAAAAAGATGGACTTTTACCGAGAGTTCTATTTGTTGATCGCACAAAACCGAACGAATATTTCACATAAAAGATTAATATAATTCATGTAAGTTAAACTCACACTTTATTTTTTCAAAGATTGTTATAATTTAAACACGAGTAAAGCCAAAAAGCTAAGAAATACACTAAGAAATTGAAATGTTTCTTGCACAGAATTAAAACGCGACACGCATGCAGAGTTTCCAAACTGTTGTTTGTGATTTTGCTATTAATAGGTTATATTCCTTCAGATCTGACATATATGAATTAATGTGGTGATTTTAATGCTCACAATGTTTGTTGGGGTAGTCGCTTTTCCAATTCAAGGGCCAGATAAATTCAAGATTTTCTTGAAAGCAGCAATTTAGTCTTATTAAATAATGATGATCCTACTCATTTCGGCTCCGTCTCTTCTTGCGTACATCTTTCAATCTGAACACCTAATCTAAGTTCTCTGAGTACCTAGAGGGCCGCTATCTACACCTTAGACAGTTCTCACTGTCTAGCCGAAGTTGCATCATATTACCCGCTGTCACTCAGATAGTCATATTGCAAAGTATATCAAACTTACTTCTTTACTTAACAATACTATCCGTACCATTTCAAATACCATTCAAACCAATGACTCTTCGGGTTGTTTCTTTGATGGATTCTCAAAGTCTTTCGCTGATGCTCTGAGCCGAAAGTCTTCTAAAAACTTCTACCCTCTTAATCCTGATGCAATTGAATCACTATCAAATCCAGGTCCGCTATAAATACATGCGAAAGATCACCGTCTAGAATAAATATCAAATTTTCGGCTGATATTAGAGAAGAATATATTTATACTCTCAGGCTGGAAAAACGTAAAGGTAGGAAACAATTTTGTGAAAATGTCGATAGTGACCAGTCAATCTCAGATCTTTGGCACACTATGAGAATTTTCAGATTTATCACGTCCTCTCTTTGCTCCTTTCCCTCGTAACTCTTTAATGAGTTCTGTGACAAGCATCCTGGACCTTCTGGACCTATAATACCCTCTGCTTTACTTGATGACCTGATAATTTTTTCTGAAGTGACGTATCTCTCTCTTAGCCTGATAAAGCCATTAATCTCTCACAAAAATCAGCTCCAGGTTTAGATGGTATTTGTAACAATGACATCAGAATCTTGAATATTGAAAACCGATTAACCTCACTAACAGAACTTAACAATATTCTAATTAATGGCTACTTACCCTCTTCCTGGTACGACTTGCAAATCTTCACTTTGAGAAAAAAGAATAACTCGCCAGCTAATCTTAATTCGTACAGATGTATTGCCTTAATTTCCACCTTTAAAAAAATGGTATCTTGAGCCCATGCGTACTTTAAGCAATCTGCAATTTGCTTTCAGATTTCTTAAAATCTATCCTCCTTCTTTGAATATCCCTACCAAATTCGGCAATATTTTATATAACTTCTTTGTCTATAAGAATATGTTAATTGACAATCATGATTTCTTGGGGCTTTGATCTTTGTGCATGATTACACTGCATTTTGGCTTAATAGAGTACCCCAGTTCACTCTTATTGGACATCCCAAAGAAGGGCCTTTTGCAATTATGCATAATCCAATGGAAATGCCTTCGCCTTGCTCTTGGTAGTATGAAATCTACACACGCCCACTAAGCTTGAAACCAATGGCAAATGTTATGCCTCTACAAGAAATATTTCATTTACTAGACAATTTTCCATCTAATGAAATTTTATCTTTTGGGAATCATCCGGCCTTACTTTTCGGCAAAATTTTTGCTGACAAAACTAATAACTTCAACATTTTAGGAACTGATGTAGATAGCTTATTCATAATTCTTCTTGGTTCTCAATATTTTCGGCCAGTAGTTAAGTTCCTACCAATTAGAAAATCCAGAGTTACTCCAGCAGAGCTACATCACCGTTACTC
>NW_024003112.1:0-3777 GCF_014805625.2 Glossina fuscipes
TTTGTGTATATAAATAAATTAATTTATTTGCATATGTAGTAAGTTACCCACATTTTAATAGGTATACCAGGCATTTGATTGTCTTCATACGATTTTTATGTACCCAAATTTTGTTCGGACAGGTAAACTGTATGTTGGCTTCTTGAGAACATAGCTCATGATAAGTGCTTTAGACTCCATTCCATTGGTTGTGCCTCGATTTTAGGATGATAAAAACCGACTTCTACGCTTTGTTCTCACAGACCAAGGGTGGTTTTGAGGACTTATCCAAAAAAATTAATAGCATTATGATAGTTTTAATCATCAACAAGATTTGTGCAAAAAAGTAAGTCCAAGCACAGCGACCGTCCTATAGCTCGTCGCGATTTAGCTTGTGTCGGAACTCCTCCTGCACTACTTCTCGTGCCTAAACCTCCTACGTTGGCTCGTGTTGATAAAAATTAAAACAAAACTAGCGGTACTAACATTGCTTTTGGGGCACAATTGTTGCTTTTGACCTCTCTGTAGCCCTCTCCAAATCAGTGTCTCTTGTTGCACTTGCAAAAACTAAAAAGTCTGTTTTCGTCTATTTATCAAAATGTTAGAGAACTAAACTCGAATCCACGGCAAGTTTATTTTAGTTGTTTAAGTCATGACTTTTCAACATTATCATTTAGGGAGCTTGGTTGAAGCCCGAAACGCAAAGTTCCGAGCTCTTTTCAGCTTGTGTCTATATGCTTATGCGTCCTTATAGCTGTACCCTACCTCGCATCGTGTTCTTTTTGATCTCCTGCGTCTTTGGTTTGAATTTATTGCAGTTCGTGTAATAGTCGCAAAAGGAGACGTTTTTATTACTTGTTTGTGCATGACTTTCAGTGCGAATATAACTGGTTACAATAAACATGCCTCATTTATTAGTGAAGTGATGGCTCGCTTCAAGCCGCCGTCTTAACGTTGATACTAACAAGCTGATCTCTATTCGTAGACTTAACGAACTTCTGTATGACATTTTTGAGTTAGGCCGACTATAGCCAAAGAATATTCCTAATATAAATGTTAGAATGGAGGATCAAACTTATTTATTTATTTATTTACCTATTTACACATGAAATTCAACTAAAGAAAATTACAGACGAATTTGGTGCATCTTAATAGAAAATCTTATTCTAATTGTTTTAAAAACTAGCGTACAATAAAAAGAAAGAAAAAAAGAAGAATAAAATAACAAAGTAAATTTAAAAATAAATTAAAAGGTAAAAATAATAATTCATCTATAAATAAATAAAAAGGGAAAAATAAAAGGAAAAAATAGAAAACGCATCTACACAGCTAGCACAGATATACACTCGCAGCAAGCACAGATCCAGGTTGCAAGTGAACACCTAAACTACTGCAAAAATGCAGAAGCTTGGTAACCAATGCTTTAACAGTACAATTTTACAAAATATATGTTATGATTTCTCCAACCGATCCCTCCATAACAATTTCACAAATCACTCCTTTCGTTATTAAAAAAGCACTAGATAGCGTTACAACGTATATAGACTCTATATCGATTTTACGCGATGAGAATTTACCTTCCGAGGACGAGACTGGGAACCCGAGCGCAATCGAAAAGCTCATAAAGTCTAAATCATTAGCCAATTTATGTGCTATATCCGCTAAACTGCATGACAAACTGAACTCGGTTAAAGGCGTAGTTTATGCCCCATGCTTAAAGCATGTGCCGAAAGATGAAATTGTGCGCAAAATGGGCAGTCAAGGAGTGAATGAAATCTACAAATTCACCAAATCAAATGACGATGAAAAAACCCGTTCCCCTACAGAAAGAATTATTTTGACTTCTGACCGCTATCGGCTACCGCCAACGGTTGATGTGGCTTGATATAAATGTAAAGTAGAACTCTACATTCCAAATCCCATGAGGTGCAAAAACTGCCAACGCCTGGGTCATACGGTAAAAAGGTGAATCAGTGCTCCATCTTGTGCTAACTGTGGTCTTCCTTCACATGCTGAAAGCTGTACGCGTAGCTTCTGCTTAAATTGCAATGATCAACATTCAGCGTTAGACAAACAATACCCACGTTTTATGCAAATGCGTAAAATTCTAAAAATCAAAACAAAAAATTACTGTAGTATGAGCGAAGCGCGACGCAAGTACCGGGAAACTAAGCCATCTGGAACCCAAAGAATTAACGAAAGTAATACCTACGCTGCTGTCACCTCGCAAATCGAGCCTAATAAGCCTTTAACTCCAATCCCTTCCAATAAAAAACCTGTTCTACCATCAACCAAAAATTACATTGCGAAACCAATTTCATTACCCGCCAAAGATAATATTGAAAAAATCAAAACAACAGCAAATATTGAAAAACTTAAAACAACAAAGAGTATCGTAAAATGTAATAAACTAAATCCCCCAGAATCATCAGCTCTCAACCCTAGTCAGCAAATTACAACCTATGATGAATCCAATCTTTCATCCGTTAATCAACCTTCAATTTCAAATTATTCACGTGCGCCCACTCGTTGCGCATCAAATATATCAAACCACCTAAGTACAGATTATTCTGCTGGTAAGAACATGTTATTCACGCAAAATTCTTATAGTGACATTTTCGACGGTGATGCTGACATGTCAACTTAACCTACTTTTCACTCCGTTTCCATGTCACTACAATTAAATAAAGTTTTTAAAATTCTACAATGAAACATTGAGGGACTTCTTAATAATTTTGATGAACTCCGTACACTCGTAAGTGATTTCAACACAACCTTTATATCGCTTCAAGAGACCCATTGTAGAACCTCTTTTAATCCTATTCCACCCAAATCGTATACTGGATAGTTCACGAATGCTGATCGAAATTATATTCCAAACAAGAAGTTGGTATTTTTATAAAATCAAGTATACCTCGCAAACGCATAAATTTCAACTCTTACATACAAGCCGTAGCGATACAAATAATATTAAACATAAAATTTACAGTGATTTCGTTCTATATCCCACCTTCGGAATTACGAAAATCAAAGGCATTTAGTTTCGAACTCTTTTGGAAAAGAATTCAAAGAAATATATTAATGAAACTTGTCGGGAACAAAGTCAATAGACTCAATAGGACTTTAAATCTGAACGAAATTTCTGCTATCTGTACTCCCAATGGCACTTAAACTGACGCAAATGAGATTTCTAATTACTTTGGAAAAGTGTAGTCCAAATACTCCTCTGACAGCAACATTTCCAGTGCTTTCATCGAAAATAAATGGACTCCAATTTCTCTTTCAAATGCTATTGACAGACGTGCCATGCCCCTGAAAAATTGAATATCCACCTTAGAACTTGAAAGTTGCCTCTCCAAATCAAGTGGAGAGGACACCTGGTCTAGACCGCAGCTCCTACAAAATGATCAGTGCGCTGTCTAATTCAAGTAAAGAGAAATTACTGGACCTATATAATACGGCATTTTTGAGTGGCCGTATACCTTACATGTGGAAACTGGCAGCAGTTGTTCCAATTCCAAAGTCTAAAATTGTCTCCATCGTATGGGACTATCACCCAATCTCTCTTTTATCTTGCCTCTCAAAGGTATTGGAAAAGATTATGGCATCTAGATTATCTTGGTTTCGTGAGTCCAAGAACCTGATAACAAAGCAACACGTTAGTTTCAAGCGAGGTAGGGGGTGCATCGACGCTCTGTTACATATTGATTATTTTACAAGCAAAGCAATTTCGGAACGAAATTCCGTAACAATTCACTTTAATTATTGTATTTGTGTATATAAATAAATTAATTTATT
>NW_024003113.1:0-3988 GCF_014805625.2 Glossina fuscipes
TTTTTTTGCAGGCGAATCAAATCTTTTGGCTTCTTCGTCGTTTTATCTTGTATAACCTTTGAATAATTCCTTGAAAGATGTCGCGGAAATAATGCGTATACGAGTAGCTCAAGTTCTAGGCATATTATGGACTGATCAAGAATTTGACGCTAATGTTAAAGAATACTTGGAGGCTTTATCACAACATCCATTGGAACATAAGCATGGTTGGCTTGTACTTCTTAGCCATGCCTTGAGTAAAAAAATTGGGATATCTCATCATACAACGTCAAACAAAGAATTTCGCTGAATGGCAAAATTTTGTAGACGCTGTGAAGGTTATGGGTAAATTTTTGAATACAGTAATTTTTTGTGAAACTCATTATTAGAAAGTATTGCTTCCATTCCAGAATCGGTGGCTTTTAGTCTGACACCAGACCAGCAATCAAAAAGTGGAAAGTATTTGGAATTTTCCGATGGATGGAAAAAGTTCAAGTTATGCGATATGATTTTTCAAGGATATATATATTTTTTTTAATAACTTTAGCCATGCATAGATCACTTATAATAATAAGAAAGAGATAATCTTGGGTGCGGAATTAACACCAAGAAGACATGAAGACTTATAAACGCTAAATGTATATATACATAAACAGCACAACGGCTTACTTGGCAACAAACATTATGGTTATAGAAAAATTAAACGAAACAACTTCTGTCCGTTGGAGCTTCAGTGTACAGCAACCATCGGCACCATAAGTTTCGTATATGAAGTGTTGGATTTTCACACATTTGTTTTGGTTTTCATTTCTGCTGGCAAGTGTTCTTTCAATCCACAACACTCGTTACTTTATCTTGTTACGGAGGCAAAATGTTAACTAAATCTTTATTTAGTTAAACGGATCAAGTCAAGAAATTTATATACTTTAGTTGTTCGTGCGTACCATACGCGGGAGTAAATAGAAGTCTTTCTTAAAGTGAAAAATCTCTTCAAGATAAATTTTTAGCTGCCAATCGAACGGATGATATATACATCAGACAAACAGCCGGAGTTTTAACTTTCCCTGAAGCTTTCCTGAGCTTAACTTCGGGAAAGCATTTAATCTATCTGATATAAGGCATACAATTGATACGATACGCTTAATGCTTAGTCCATTAACGCCCACTTTTTGATTGAAATTGGTTAAAAATATTGTTTTTCTACTCGTTAATACAACGACAAAAACTTTCATACTTCATAACTGATCCTGCAACACTTGCACACAAATTGAAAGTAGTGATCAGGAGTAAATGCTGTACAGCACCGAAATTTGGTTCTTTTACCTAAATACTTGCAATATGCTGAAAGAAACTTCGGAGAACCTATAAAATGTGCACGTATTATTGATTAGCACCAGATTTCGAATCCATCTTGCCATGTTTATCTGTCCTACACTGCTTCAAATTTGGCAGAAACACTGAAAACTGCTACCTGCAGTTTGGTGCTGAAAATGGGCCAAATCGGTCAAAGGCCATGGCCACCAGACAAAGAGTAGACCAGAGTGTGAATATCTCTGTTTAAATCCCATATAAGCTGCAATAGATATTCGCACGTTCTATTTTAAAATATAGATGACGGATATTAAGATTTCGGGTAAACCTCAATATAATTTTGTAATCTGCCGTTATTATAAAAGAAATTTAGAATGAAATTAATTTATTTAATGCAAACGAATTTGGAAATGCGTTTAGCGTTAAAGAAGATATATAGCTGCGTAGATTAAAGTTGCTTACTAATGCAACTGACCTCTATAACCACTTTATAAAATTTATGTAAACCCGTATTTCAAAAGATTTCCGCAACTTTTTTTTAACAAAGAGTATGGAAAAATTTTTCAATACAAACTTTTATAGAGAAAGCTAAGAACAGCAAGCTATTTGCACTTATTTCTGTAGTTTCGTTGTGTTCGTTTCTATTTAAATTTTCCATTTTACTTCTTTTTATTTCATTTTTATTTATTTTCCAAATGTCCTTATTAGCACCACTGTCTCTTTTAGCAACCTTCGCCCGGTTTATATATAGCCACTCGCCACAATCAAAATTATACGATACCGGCCATGTCAATTGGGAAACTATCGTTGATAAAGGCATTAACGTTTGCTGCCAATTCATGCCTTCTCCGATTTCAACATTGTCAGCAAATAAAGTTAAAGCGGTAAGCAAGCTTTTGGCATTTAAAAATACTTGCAACAAAGTGGCAGTGTCACGTTTACCACCATTGCCATATATACGACCCGAACCAGTGGTTAGTTGTAAAAGATTTAACCTTTGCATAGCATCGTCTACAGACGTAGCCAAGACGTAGTAGGAGTGCAGGAATGTTATTATGTCCGGCATAAATTGTGTTGTCAAAGTTTTCAATACCTCCAGAGGTGCGTACTGATAAGAATTTGTTGTAGTAGAAGCCAATTTCGACATAACGCAAAGCGAATTAAAGCATTTTGTCGAACTGTTTCCGATAGAACAGATAATCCAATTTTCATGTTCCTGAAACGAAGGACTTCTAAATGAACGTTCTCCTTCAATGGTCAGAGCAAAATGTACCCTTACTGCTGCTAGTTCACAGAAATAATTTCCACATAAATTTAGCATACGAATAAATTTCATACTCTGAAGTTTTTAAGTGGAACAGATTTGCTCAATGCGATTATCATTTAAGAAGACATATTGCAATTTACTCATTTACATTTATATATGACGTTCATCATTTCGCTTCTGCAACAATATCAATATGTGCCGACAAAATATTAAATTAATAGTTTTCAGCATCATTTGTCGTTTATTCGGATCTACTGCAGAACGCTCGCTAGCAAAACAAATTTTCGCAGAGTAACAAGAAGAAGACCTGTACATACAAACTTAATCGTTGTTCGTTTGAATCCATATTTAAAAAATATATTAACTTTCATGAGAAAATGGAAAAATAGTCTTATTTTTATTTATGAATTATTGTTGTTAATTAAAAAATGAAAAATGGATATTAAGGCCAAAAGTAATTTAATTATCTTGAGTATTAACTGTTCCTTCGGCTAGTGTTGGTGGGTCAGACAACGTTGCCGGCAAATGACCGAGGTAGGCATCATTATCGATGCCGTAATTTATGATCATGCGCCAATGAGGATCCAAAAAGAGTATGTCGGGGTTGCCGTATATCATAAGCAAACAACGAGGCCGAGAAATTGCGAGTTTGGTTGATCTTTCATTTCGTATGAATCCTAATCCATGATGCATATCGTCACATATATGCTCCTTGCTTGATCTCACTCCTGAGATTAATATTATTTCGCGTTCCTAAAAACAACCAAGCGAAATCAACATTAGTATTAATTCAAACTGTAATTTTACGAAGGTTATACCTGTCCTTGGAACTCCTCCACAATACCAATTTTAGGCATCGCTACGTCGGCATCATCAAAAAGATTTCGCAAATGTTTAGCTTGTTTTATGAACGGTGTTATAATGCCAATCGATTCAGCTTTAATGTTATTACGATACAATTTGGCCGTCATTAGAAAGACCTTGAAAAATGAAATACATTTTTTAAAATACTAGATAGAAGGGATTGTACTTTTAAACTAAAGAGAACTTACTTCCTTCGCTTCGTAATGATTATACCACGATGGCGAGTCCTTTTTCTGCAGATTTGTAGAACGTATTCCGCGGAAGAAGATGCCATGTGTTTTGGGTCGATTTGGGGATTGCGGCAGTAAATCGTCAAGTTGCTACAGCATTGCAGCTTCCCAAGAATTTTCTTCTCTTATCATTGGTTTTGCATTTTAGAACAGTCCATTATAAACATTCACTATAGAGGGCAACGGTAATTGTAGAGTAAATTTGTACCCAGGCGAGGGTCAAAACCACATATAAGGGGAAAACTATCAACGTCTCGTAAGTATGCAGCACGCGAAAGAATTCTCTCCAAAAATGATGTGGATAAACCGCGTCCACGAGCATATTTGTTTATAACGA
>NW_024003114.1:0-1256 GCF_014805625.2 Glossina fuscipes
GCTAAGAAAGCTAAAATTACAGTAAAGATAAATTAAGTAAAGAGAAATTAGAATAGTTAGCTTAAGCTGAGGTTTAGTCAAGTTTGTAAGTTAGAGTAAAGTAAGTGAGAGAAGAGCTGGTCGCGCAGTGTGTTGGATAGTGAACGTCAGCTCGGTGCGGTCACGACGACGACGGTGGTGGTAGGCCTTTAGATAAAGAAAAATGAACTTATCTTTGATGGAAAAGGAAACGTGTAAAAAAGAAGAAATCCTGAAATATATTTTTCTAAGAATACTTTGAAGAAATTTCTTGTGAAACGAAACCTGGAGCGGCTGAACTACCCCAGCACCAGGTTTCGGGCAAAAAGAGCCATCACAACATATATCTATAATTATATTTTAAGTTCAAAGCTTAGTTTACGGTTTATGTGAACATCAGAACACATAAACAGACTTAACTAAAAATATCACGTTGTCTGATGGCAGACCATATGCCTTATGTAATGAAATGCATGAAACTGTTAACACAGCAACGATGTAGTTGCTAGAGGCAGAAATTTGAACTCCATTTAAATTTTTTTAAAAAAATTGCGTAAAATATTTCTTTGAACCAATTTTTTTTGTTCTTGTTTTAATTTCTCGCTTGCATTAACAATGCTGCGTAGTAGTAAGCAAAGAGGAAGAAGGCAAATTCTGAGTAATATAAATGCGCTTTCAACAGCTAACAATTGCAAAAGAACAATTCGGACGTGCATTACTTGTTAGGAATCAAAGCCCACCATACATGAATAGTATAAAATTTTTGGATTAAAATAGTTCTGTGAAGATTACTAATAATTTATTAATGTATGCTTTATATAATAGTTGGTATGTCTTATGAGTATTCGTATGGCCGGATAAATAGTAGTTAATAATACAAATAAGAAGAGTGTACGCGTTTACTATTTTGAGTAGATATGATTATTAAAATCGCCCCTATTAATAATTATATTTTTAACTCATATTCCATACTGCAAATACCGTCTCCTCAATTTCAACGATCCCTTGATTTGCCTAGAATTAATTGACGTCCAACTCATATTCGTATGTATAATTTAGACGCTGGATCTCAAAGAGTCATCTTAAAGGCTTTCATTATCTTCTTTATTTGTCGTTCTTCCTCGTATTCTATTTTCCAAAAAAAAGTTTGCCTTCAACTATGGTAAACATCTTGATGATTCTCAACCACAACATGAAAAACAAAAATCTCTTTTAACAATTATGTTCTATATACATGT
>NW_024003115.1:0-56546 GCF_014805625.2 Glossina fuscipes
GACGGCAATTGCACAAATTGAACGATGTGTTGTTGCGAAAAACACCAGTAACAGCGTTTAACAGACATAAAGTCATCCTCTTGCATGGTAAGGGTTGGCCATAAGTTGCAAGAGTCGTCAAGGATACACTGTTACAGCTCGAATAGAAAGTTCTGTCGCATCCAGAAATAACAAAGAAGTACGAAAATGGATTGATGATTGGATCGCTGACAAAGCAATATCGCTGTTTTGACACGGTTTCGTCATGTTGTTGTTGGAAGACGGGAAAAAGTTGTAAAAAATGGTGGAACATATTTTGACTAACATATATTGTACCAATTTTTCTTAATATATGCTTTTTTGAAGCGAAAAAATGATCTAGCAGAGTCTATTTGAAGCGCTCTAAGAATAGAAGACGGGCGAGCTTACATCACTAATTCGAATTCGAGCCGTAGAATCGTCAAAAGTATACATTTACTTTATCGAGCCCCGATGCCTCGTATATCTAGACAAAAGAAGGCAAAATTAAAAAAATTGACACGAAAGAGCCGCGAATAGTAACAAATAATTCGTCCCGACTTTTAAATGACAACTTCTCTCAAATGCACTGGTACTTAAGGTTCCCTCCAACATAAGCAGAATTTTCTTGCTACTGCCTTTTTTATCTTTTCATACTTGCATTTCTTCCACTTTTTCTACCTATCAACTGATTCTTTACAAATTTTTGAATTTAAAAAAAAATCAGTTAATTCTATACAATTCATATATACTTATGGCCAGCAATTCATTGATATTTAATATAGTTTCTGCATACGTTCTGAATACCTCACTTTCTCTTTCAAGCCTCCTTAAGTAGGTCAATTGAGTTTTAACGGCAAACAAATACACAACTTGCATTGCGCTGTGTATAGGAGTTATACCGATGTTCGGCTTTCAGTTCAATTTTGCCTTTGTTTGCTTAGCTTCCCCCAGCTCACTCTGGTTTCCAGTTTATGCAATATTCTCAACTTATCAAACGAATTTCTTATAAGTTTTAAACACACGAAAATTTGAATAAAATTCTGAAATGAACACCGCACAGATTTACTCATGCTAATTAGTTGCTTTTGTTTTGAAAAGAAGCAACCAAATTAGCATCGCACATACTACTCGACAATATAATAACAAACAATCGCTATGTGGAAGTGGAGAGAATTATTGTAACTTATGCGTTTAAACCTCTGTAACAATGCATAGACAATTGCTTTAAGAAACTTAACTTGTGTTAACAAAACTTTCGAAGAATTCTTCGTTTCTCCATTTGGCAAAAAAAAAATTTTTTTTTGGAACCCCTCGAGCACCTGTAATTTTTTCTGGCAGAAAACGATACAATAATAGGCAAGCGAATAAGTATTTTAGAATCCACAAAAAGGTTGTTATAAATTCAATCGTTTATTTCTTAATTTATTAAATTGTGACCCATCATTATCAAGAAGAATTTATTATCTTTTCTGCAAGTTTTTAATCGCCATCTTACAGAACTCTGGGACCCATGAAGCAAAAATTGACCAAAGGTGTCTTTTTGATAACCTAAGTTTGCTTGGAGCGCTTTAAGTATAGGTCAGCTTCCGCAAGAGATTCTAGAGTGTCATCATATCAAACGTCACTAGTCGTCGAGGCCTATCAGTGGGATCATATTCAGCAGCAAAGCTTCCGAACGTTAATACCTGTTGTCCTTCAATACATCTCCATATAGACTGCAAATTTCCTTTGTTGTTGCATTTGCATTAAATCCCGCATGTAAATAGAAAAATTTGCAATGAAATCCTCAGATGTTACGAACATTACTATTTTTACACAACTACTAATTTTGCAAACAAAATTGTAGTTTTAAAAAACTTTCAACACAGGCTGTTTTCCCGAAAACTCTGAGGAGAGCAAGTTTTGTTGTTCAACGATTTGTACTAAAATAGAGACAAAAAAAAAATCCTTGCAAATAATTTTTTGCTTAGGGACACCATTAATATAATCAAAAATACTTAATTTTGTTACTAAAAGCTTTGCGAATTTATTCAGTGCATTACCAGCCAGAACTGGCTGTTTCGCCCTCAAGGTATTCAGACCGCGCTCTAAAAATCACGGCATTTGGCATGGTGTAGTCCTACGTACCCCGACTCGGTGTTCGTATTCGCTTCCACGTAAGTAAAACCGATTTTTTCCATTTTTCTCAAGATAGTTCCTGCACAGGTTCCACTGTGATTAGACGATCAGAATTCATAGCTCTTTAAATAAATTTTTGGTAGAAGACTTTAATAAAAAAAAGAGGAAAATTACATACTCTACGAAGTGAACGTTTATTAGCGGAAAGTAGTTATAAACTAATTCCCAGTCAATTTGTCTGATCTTTTTCATTGCTGTAAATTATATATTGTTCTAAGAAAAATTATTATTATATTTTTCTAAAAGGTTTTAAAAAATATATGTTTTTTTATTTCTTATTATATAGTTTTTTTAGTCATTTAAAAGATATTTATTTATTTATTTTCATGCCTGATTGAATTACGTGAATTTTTTCAACACCAGAAAAGGAATTTTGACCGGCGATTTTTGGACGCAGAAGTAAAAATATTTTGAAAACATTGCATTACCGGCGCTCCTGTACCTTATATAATATCACAGAAATTTATAAGTCTCCGTCTTACGCATACATGGCAACATAGCTGACAGAATCATATGATTTCTGGATAGTACCCGCCCTCAAACCAAAAGGGTCATAATATTATGATATTACCATTCGTTTACAAATTACAGTTGTATCACTGACATTATTTTTAGATGGCTTTGGACAGTTTTAGACAGTTGCTGTGCGCTGAACTGACTGGCGATTTAACTCTAAAGTATATTAATAAATAAGTGAAGTGAAGATAGCCCCTCAAGATGACCAACATTTTACGGTTCGTATCTTCACTAAAAATTTGTTTTGCTAAGCTACGATTTATTGCGATATAAGCAATAAACATGTAAAAAGTATTAAAATTGAATAATATTAACGAACGCACACGTATAAAACAAACTAAGTCTCTAACTACAAACACAAAACCAAAAATGCCAAATAATTGTTATTAAATCTGATGCAAAATTACAGTAAAAAAACTGAAAGAATGCAACGTCCAGATTGTGTTACAACCATTTTCAGACACATTACCCGGCTACAGATTTTTCATGTTGTGTGAGCAATGCTAAAATCTATCAGAAAAATCTAATTTCATTACCCTGGTCCCGGCCCTTTACCTCGAAATTCGCCCAAAACCTGCTCTCTTCACATATATAAGACGCAAAAGGCGGAATGTTGCAAGCGAATGTTGCTAATGAAATCCTCGATTTTATACACATAAGGTTTTTGTCTTTGTTCAACACGTATGTTTCAAATTACACATCATGGGCATAACCGGCATGTAGTTTGCAATAGTAGCATATTTATCCATGCACTACAGTAGGAAGTCAGATGCATGTAATTCAGTTGTCGCCATCTTTCTAAATATGAATCGCGTACAATTTCATTCAAAACATTCTATAGGCAACTAAACTATATTCCATGGAAAAAATGTTTTTGTGCGGTTTTGTGTGCGCCTGTTTATTAGCAGACGCTTGACTACCTGCTTTTTCTTTCTCATTATTTATAATGATAAAAATTCCGTTTATGGCTCTTTAGTATGACATCGTGTATTCTAAGCCTGTGCGCTTTAACTTATTTTATTTAAATATAATACGGTACCTGAAGTAATTGCAATATAATTACAATGACCAAATCAAATAATTAATAGACAGCGATTTTGGAAAATAGTAGAGAAAGCGCATAATGTTCAGCCAAAAAACATTGGCCGACACGTTCTCTTCTTATGATTGCGAAACTCAACATGTGTACCCTAATCAATGGTAATTATAAGAAATGTTCCGCATTCCGCAACCGGAAAGTAACGATCCACTACGGAACCCGAATAAAGTTCATGCTCTTCCTCTGCTTTGACCGTTCAAACCAAGCACACAATTTTTCCGTACATGATGATTCACAAAGTAATTCTGCTTCTCAGCGCGTGCACGCCAAACAAGGCGCAATAATTCTGCTCAAGTTCATAAACTTGCACCCGATTATCTAATCTTTACGTATCATGTAGTTGTGAAGAAAATTCTACATGAATTTAACGGTATATGTAAATCATTTGAATTGCAGGACCCCTAATATGTCTCAATTAACGTAATTTTCATCGCTATTGAAAAGAAGCAAACATACTATGTCCTTACAAAAGAATTTCAAAACATGTTATAAAAGTGCTTTAAGGTTATGCTTCATATAGACGAGAAATATAAAAATATTTATGATAATTATTTTTTTACTGCTTTTCCTTGTGGATGTGTACTTAAATTCTCAGATTGCTTATATTGTAAAATACTGAGGTATAAAGAAAAGTTTACAAAGAAAAGGATATCGAACTGTGCGTCTTTTTTTTAATTTGAAATTATAAAATCTCTTATGTTTAACGTCAGTGTAAAGAGCTAAGGTTGACATATATTTTTACTCCTCTATGAGCGTCGCTTTCAACGCAGCGATTCCTGCACTATGCCTTGCTAAACAGGGTGTAGGCTTTCTATATATTGATGACGATAACCAAATTAAATATTCAAAGCCTAAATTTCCATTTTCTGGGGAAATGGGAAGAAAAAAGGGGGAGTGTTTCCTGTAGATTTATATATATATTTATTGTAGACGATTTAACGGCTCCTTATCGTGCTTTTAAAGCATCTTCATTATTAGTATAGAAACAAATTAACTAACAGTTTGTTTTTAGCTGTTGGGTATATACGGTTCGCTTTAACTCTATGTAATCTTTAGATATGTTCAAATTACAACTTATACTCACAAAATTTAATTTCATTTATTTTAGAAAAGAAATTATTACCATCATCCGCCGTTGCAACAGCAATAGCAGAAAATACTACATCATAGCTTAAGATGATGCTGTAAAGCAGGAAATTATTTTCAATTTGAAAAGAAAAGAGAAAAAAAAAATTTGTTCAAATAAATTTTTTATTTTCAATTTTCTTCTAATAGTTGATGGCTATGGTTTGGTGGCAGCCTGATGGTTGCTCAGCAATTTCATTATTGTTGGCGTGGCATTGCAGCAATGTCTAATTTTAATGTCTTGTCCGACTGAAAGCAACTAGAGAAGAATAGCAATGAAAAAAAAAAAAAATAAAGGAGCCGAAAGAAACAAATAAGGAAATTATAATTGACTTTGAATCGAATTTCGGATACCTATCTAAGAACGCAGACGAGTCTTGGTCTTTTCTTTAACAGCCTAGGAAACGATATTGTTACTTCACTTCAAGAAAGGTGTCAAGAATGTGTATCCTAGGCGGGTTCTGCATCGAAATGTTCAGACGGAAAGGTAAACGAACACCATCACAAAGTTGCCAACGACGTAGAACAGACAAAAGCGCGAACACATAGAACGTACGTGCGTCATCGATACTATGAATAGATAGGAAGAAGAGACATATGCAGAAAAGGACTTAAGAAAAAACGAAGAGCCGAATGGAGTGAAAGAGAGGAATGTGGGCCCACTTATGGACACTGTATCGACTAACGGAGAAATGGACCCCACTGGATGGAATGCCGCTAATGGAAAGATGAATCAAGAGAAAACCGGTTAGCGGCTAATAGGTAAACAGCTTCCAGTCAAGCAAATCACTAAGGTCGGTTAAGGAAAGTACAGGAAGGCAACCACGTGAGTAGCGGCTATGGAAGCAAAGAGACAAACAAACGGCGCGTTAATCGAGCATAAGTGGATTAAATATAAAGCTAATCATCGGTTTGTATACCTTACAAAATCTTTGAACATTTCTTCTATATGTTACAAAAGGAATGACGATGAAATGTATGCCTCACCTTCTGCAAAGCGCAACAACATTTCTGGTCCTCAAGTTGTTGAAATGCTATTGTCTGTTGTCTGAAGGAATGGCCAAGGATTTCTTCTTTTCGAAAGTAATTTTTCAAGGGTGAAACTACAATAAACACTGCGAACATATTGTTTACAAAACGGACCTCCGGATGTGCTGGGTAAAAATATATAGCCTCTTTTCCATCTATACTGTATTGTCTCTATTGCCGCGCTTTTCCTTCTATCCTCCTTGACTATCCTTTAAATTTTATAGCTTCGTTTTGCATTCTACGTCTACGTAGATGTGTATACAGATGAGTCAATACATTTCGTGCTAGGTACATAATAATAAAACTATAAATTAAATTAACTCATAAAAAATTCAGTTGGTGTTTATCATCTAAATTTAGATGATAACAACAACAACAACAGCGGTTGGTAATACATAGCAGCATTAGCAAAAAGAAAAGCCACAATGCGTCGATCTTGCTGCTATTCTTTTTGTTGTAAATAACAACAAGCAATCATCATCATTACCGTATGCTTATCATTAGCCATTACGGTCCTTAAAGCTTTTTATGGTTTGCAGCTTGAGATTCTATTTCATTATATTGTTGACAGTTGCTGCTGTTATTGGTCCGTTGGTCCGTAATTCAAATTATTTGCCAGCACTGTCTGGGAGAGCACCTGACCAATCAATAAATTTAAGCATATAATCAAAGCAATCTTTACATAATTTCAGCATTTTAAGTTTTTGCGTTTATTTCTATTTAAAATTTTATTATTAATAACTATTGCGTACCGTCTCCTGGGAGACTAATCAACTAATCGGAGAAAAAATAATACTAAACTACAGCTGAATTAGGCTAACTCACCTACCTAATTATAAACTTTTTTTAAATTGTCCTAACGAGAAGACTTAAACTAATCTCTCTTTATTCCTCTGCCTAATTAAAAAACCGATGAGGGGATATATCTAAAATTAATCATGTTTTGCTAAGAATATTGTGTTTTGTATTACTGTTCAGGTTATGGAGCTTCTCTTAATCACCGGCAAGCAGGTTACGATTAATAATTATATTAAATCGTTTACTGGCTTTCTGTACGAAAAAGCATTTATTTCTAAAATAGAAAATATAAGCCGCGCCCCCACCTATACTATATAGGTCATGAAAATCTGAACTGCATCCCTTTATTTTTTTAGAAATATGGGCATAAAAGATTTGATCATGGTTAAAGATAATTTTCTTACTTGCTGTTATTGAATGCTTTAGTTTATGCATGACGTTTTCAATTCATGAGTAATGGGAAGAGTTCGATTTTATAAAATAAACTGAGTTAATGAGGAGATGATCTCGGCTGATGTAGTTATAGCAAGCTAACGGGCGATTTATTACACAACTATGAAAGTTCGATGACCGCGGTTCGGTTTACTCTACGTTGATCGTAAACTCTAACATAGTTTTCCACAATTCATTCCTAAAATGTAATGTCACTAGTTGTAAAATTAATATTGAGATGATTAAACCAATAAAAATATATACTTCAATTTCACGTAACAAAACGTTGGACTTACATCGATTCCCAGAGATTTCATTCAGTGTAGACGTCATCACCTGTCTTGAAATAAAGCATATGATCATATATGAAAGAAAGTTAAGAAAATAATAGCAGAATAGTAGGAGTCTTCTATTACATATATTGAACGTGGAGTGTTCCAGGGAAGCGTTTTAACGCTCTACACAAATTTCACTTCAGATTTTCCGGTCGCGATATTGACGCATTGAATTAATTTTCGCGTAGTGATGTCATTAAAGATTCCATTTAACCGAAAACATACGTACTATCTACATACTATCGCTTTGTCTGTGTACATTAACGTGAAAATAAACGTTTAAAAATGTAGGCGTATAAGTTTCGCGCTGAATGCGGGGTTTTTCCTTCACCTATTTTGAAAAGAAATCCCTTGTAAAATATTTCCGTGCAAGTGTTGACTAAACTTTAATATTAAGAAGTTACATAAAAGCTTAACTTCAATAACTTACTTTAAAAACAAATCTACTTTATTGGCTAATTCATCCAAAATCACAGTTTAATCCAAAGAGCAAACGCGTTTTATATAAAGGTATCTTCAACTCTTTTAAATCTATGGCATACAATTATCAATCAGGGCTCTCCGTATAAATTTCAGTACCCTACGGTTCGTCGGCAACGAAAGTGTCCTAAATGACCTTGAATGCCTCTCTTAAAAATAACTGAAGAGATAGATTTAAACTTCGTATCTGGACTTGTGCTGAGAAGGGAGAATATCAGTTGTATTAAAATCTGAATAGATCTTGATCATCGGTCGAAATATTAAGATTTCGTTTTCAAATTTTCAAAAGCATTGAAATTTATTGCAAACACTTTGGGATCGAAAATGGCCTAAATCCTTCAAAGAGCTAGCCTTTAGGCAAGATAAATTAAGCCCATCTCTGCTTTCAGAATCAAAAAAATTGGTTTGCTCATTCCTCATAAATCACATAAATATGTCGGTAAAAATTTTCACATATATTGTATGAGCATTTTACGGCATCTATATAAAAAGGGAAAAAACCCGACCAATCAATCACATTATATAATAGAGCGTTCAAATTTTATTTCTTTTTTTTAAGGAAACGGTGGCAGGTATAAATATTTCGGTTATAGCCGAGTATTACTTTTTTACTTGCTTTAGAGTCCTTCCATTGCGAGACAGTAACCTTCTCTATTTATTATATTTTCCTATAACATCTACTTGTTGTTGTTACATAGCCACATTTTTCCTAAATAAAGTATTTTTAAAACTTGGATTATTTAACTTTTGCCCTTTAAAACAAATTTCATGTAGATAGATCTAAAAGATTCATAGACATCCATAAGCGATGCATGTATGGAAGTCGTTTTTCTATGGGAAAACCGATACTACACCAACAACAAAGTGTATGTTTACAATTTATTAGCAACAAACATAACAAATAGAATTTCATCAACTGAACATCATCTGCATAGCTGCGTATATATAAACATAAAAAACATATATGTTATAAGTTTACGTGCTTGCTAAAGGCAGCGAACCCTTGTTTATATAATACACCATATATGTGCTGTTATGCGAGGTTTATTTTGAAAATACCGGAAGTTTTCACAGGTTCGCGAAAGTACACGAAGAGCAAAAATGGGTTTTACGCACATAAGATCAGCACGATTTTCAACATTCCTTAAAAAAGTGAATAATTTCTAAAAAGAAGTTAAAATAGCATCGGAGTTGTGGCAAGTTCGATTAAACTAACTGATATTTTCCTCTATTTGTTGACCTTTTACCGAATTGGTTATTGCGCGTTAATAGACGCAGTACAACTCTCCAATAATTAACCAGTTCAACTTGTGTGAACAATCAATATTTTAGAGCTTATGTTTTCCAGTAAATACATTTGTAAACCACTGGCTTGAATTATAGGGTTTGATTGGAACTGAGGTAAACTTTATATGCAATATTGCTTTAAAAAGATTTGCCACTGCTTACCTTAGCAAAGTACTTGTTTTAAGTAAAATCGACTATGGTTTGATTATACATGGCAACAACGGCAAAGTGGTTAGAGCCGCCGCATTCGCCTGCCGAAACAATCAACAAAGTTCCAATATATATTGTGAGAATATATATATAGTGTCTATAAGTTAAACATCAAAACCATCCTGACACTCCTCAACTCTATCAATTCAAAACTTTTGGCAAGGCCGTTAAAAAATTATAATTCCCAAAAAAAGCAAGTAAGAAAATTAGATTCAGTCGGGACCGAATCTTTTATGGGTATACCCAACACCGAATACACATGGTTTGTGGGATCTTTGATGCTTGCTTCTGGGCGTTGCAAACGTTTTGACAAAACGCATATACGCTCATCGTTCGATTATGGATATACAAAGCCCGAAGATTATAACTCGCAATAAACTCCCGTATGCGAGTGTGTGCGTGTGTCGTGCTTCAAAAATCTGCTACGAATTTTCCGAAAATTACGATTAAAGCGACTCTTGTGATACTTCATCAAAAAGAATATACGCCAAAGTCACTTTTTGCAATAGTGGGGAAAATATATACTTTGTGAGCAATAGGTCATCGGTTGTGCACTACCATTTATGTTCCGCAGTAACTTCATTGGCTGCATGTATTAGTAGTTAATCTACTTTATGAATGCCAAAGTGTTTGCAAAATTCGAGAATTCGTATTTGGAGCGTCTGAGCCTAAAAAATATTTAAGTTTATTCAAATGACTAAACTAACCATCCAATATATATATTTTCTAAAAAATTAAACTGATATTCTTAGATGCTAACGCTCGTCCTACTTCAGTCTTAAAATTTATTTCTTTGGTTTAAATAGACAAATTGTGGTAATAACAATAATAATTTAGAAAGTTTAATTATTTCAATTTTGTGATACAACAAATCAGGAGTACCACAAAATAAATGCGTGACTTGCACATTCTCTGTGACCTTTCGCGAAATATGATTTTTAATATTTATACATCGTGGACGCTTGTATCTGAAAAACTATCGAGGTTGACTGTGCTGGGACGCAGTTGTAAAAGCAAATATTGTAATACAAGATTACAAAGCCACGCTGAAAACCCTTGTCATTCTCCCAGCCAGTAGCTTGTTTTTGTCTGTTTTGGACATTTGCAGGAACCACTTTACTAAATAGTTTCTCTGCCTCAAAGTGAGATACCCACGTTCATTTGGGAATACCACACCGTTGGCAATTTCAGCTAAAATCATCAATAATCATATCAGGACGAACACCATCACGGCCAGGCCATCTCACTTACATTTTCACGGACCGAACTACATTTACCATTCTACTAATATATGTATTGATTACAAATGTTTTCAAGAAGGAATTGAATCACAGGATGATTTTCATTTTAAAATATTGCATCGATCAGTATGAAATTCAAGTATTACGAGCAAATTATGAGGTCGAATAAAAATTTCATCCTAAGGATGAGGTCTTTCATGAGCTCCCTCCACGAGGTTTTTACTTGCTCTAAAATGCATCCTACGCCCTATTTAAAGACTTTCAAGAATTTGGAAATTGTAAAAATATTTCGTGCACTTTCTGTACTAGTCTCGTATGCGTATTTTGTGAGCAGGTATTTGTTAATATTTATAAATGTAAATACAAAGCATAAGAGTTTATCTTGAAGTTAAAGGTAAATGTCAATACGGCATCATCATGTTTAACATACACAAAACCTTTATTTATACAAAATTATACATGTATATGAGCACAGGGAAAAGAAGAGATATGGCTGCTTGTATAAATATATATACAAATGTACATGTACGTAAATGTCGTTCTTCTTGTAAGTGGCCTGTTGACATTTATTGTTTACTGCTACTTACCGGCTAGGCCCGAGGCCAGCATATTTATTGAGCCTCGAAATAGCTGTACATTTGCGCAATTACGTATACTCTATATAAACACAGTACCTAAAGGGTTCAAGAAATGTTTTTTCTTCTATCTGCTTTCATATATACCTAACAAGTGCATATTATTGTTATTTCTTTTCTTTTATTATTTTTATTTACTCGAAAGACTGTCTACCGTTAAATGACCTTCTATTCGGCCGAATGAGAGGAAAATCCTTAAGTTTTGACAAAGAAAGAAAGGGATAAGTTTCCGAATAAGAATTTAAGAAGCAGACGTAAATAAGTTTCGAATGGAAAATAAAGTAAAAGAAAATACAGCTGTGTTGAAAAGTATTGTAAGTACATTGCTGAACAGCTAAACAAATAAACGCGGAATATGGAGTGAAAGCCGCACAAGTGAAAAAAATAATAAGCACTCCAAACAAAGAAATAGTGTAAAATCGTTGAGCCAAAATGTCTAAACGGAGTTAAAAAGTGCTGCGATAGTAGGAATCAAAAATTTTCCTTGCTAACAATTTCCTTGGTTTAGAATTCCCGTGCAAAGTACTGCGAGCTACTGAAGCATACCGGCAAAGGATAGGGCGTTAAGATTACAGAGACAAGTACAGGCTATGCAAATACATTGGTCAATAATTCTCTGGACCAGACAAGAAACGAAAAGATTCGACTTGATACAGTAACGCAGTCTCATCTAGGAGTGATCCATAGGAGCACTTTTTTAAAATTTCGGTAGGTGCGTAACATCAGCAAACCAACGGAATCATTCTCGTGCGGCGAGGGTTGAAACCAAACTTTTCAGGATCATTCAACATGTTAACTACGCGCTTTTCAATTATATTAATAATGAAATGTAAACAAAGTGTCACAACACGTTGGCACTTTTTTCTTCGTTCGATACGACATCTATGTGTTGAACGGGCATCTCTAACTAATAATTCTGCGGCCCAAAAAAAAGGAAAGAAAAATTGTGTACGTTATAGATTTATCATCAAACCATACGTACGAAGTGACGTCGCTTTAATATTATACCAAAATTTGAAAAAAAGAATTAAAGTATTTAGGACTAAATAACTTATATATAATAAAATTGGAACAGGCCAATAATTGTATGAATTACCAAAACTATGTGGTTTGATGTTATTGATTTCAACTAATAAAAGCAATAAAAGCAAGCACAACAATAACGACAATTGAAACTTCGCGATTTAAATTAGAGTTTTTTTTTCTTATAAAGTAACAAATTCTGATCGCAGGATTTTGAAATTCTTCTTAAGGATATGACGCGTTACCAAGAACAACAGTCGCATTTGAATCGGAAAAGTCAAAGGATACTTGCCGAGAACCAGATCTCGATCGGAATTTTGCTCTCTACTAAACATAGGACTTGTCGAATTAATTGATAACGAGTAACAACTATATTCAAAAAGTTAGGCGCGATAGTAATACCTAATAATTTTAAATGTTTTCTAGGTTAGCGTAGCTGGCGGGCTCAACTGAGCGGCACTTGGAAAATCGATAAATTTTCGTTTGCTCTTTCAATAATAGGAGAGCGAAATATATCAAAAAATAGACATTTTTTGCTTCCAAGCAACAAAAGCGCAAAAAGTTAGCAAAATTTTACAAAAAAAAAAAAAAAACAATTCATTGACCCACACCAATGGAATGCCAAATCGGTTGACATGTACGTATATATTTATTTTTTAAACATTTTCAAAATCGACATTTTTGGTTTGATTAATTGATTTAAAGTTTTTTGAGAATTTCTATTTTATTTATTTTAATTTACTTCAATTATGCAACTTATTTTATTTCTAAGTCTTTGTTGTTGTTGCTACCCTTGTTACATTCGCCATTTTAATTAACAATTTCAACATCGTCAAGTTTTAAATGCCGTAATTAAATTTGTCAACACTTACAACAATGTGAGGGGGAAGCAGAAATAACATCATGTTATGGAGACAATATAAATACACGTGTAATTACACGTTTTTATATACGAGAAAGCGTTAAAAACTACTACAAAGTAGTTAAGCATCAGATTTTGCTTTCAATTCAACTGGAATACGATAGAAGCACTTAAGCAATGTTTATACGCTGAAGCACGAGAATGATGCAAAAATTGTAGGCTGTAGGGAAAATATCCAATAAAATTTATATTATTTCTATATTTGATAAACACACTAGTCGTCGACTTCTTTGTAATGTAACATTAAAGAAAAAACATTAAATTAAAATGCAAGCAAAGACCTACTTTTTCATTTTATTATAATTATTCATAAAGCGAGAAAGAATTGCTTGGAAGTGTGAACAGAACAACCCAGAAACAGCGACAGTAACCAACTAAATGCATTAAAAGGAAACGAAATGACAAGCAAGTGTTGAAAAGTAATATAAGACTGCATGAAAATTCTACACTAAAGGTATAAAACGAAACTGAAAGAGTCTTTTTCTGATATAATTTCAAACATTACACTTGTATAAAATTGCTATCGAAGCACCGCTCTCTAATAAGAAGGCATTTCTCGAAGATAATAAAAAATTGCCGTTTAGTTATACATTCGTATACTATTAATGGCTTTGCTAGCTTATTGCTTGTCCAACCTAATAATGAACTTAAACTGCCAGTACTTCTAATCAAATGCAACAGTGGCTGCTGTTGAAATTGAATTAATCCCCATCGTATTTATTATTTGAAGTAACAGCTTTTTTCATAATAATACTAATGTCTATGTTAATTCCTTTTGCTCTTATTTCCTCCAGTTCTTAAGGCAATAAAAATAGCCTTTAGTAAAAAAACAATTTCGCCTTTGAAAGCCGCCTAGGAATCGATCGATTGCTTGACGACTCCGTCATCTCAAATAACTGCACAAGTAATAATAATAAGATTTCTAGAAAATAAGTCAGTTGAAAAAAAATGACTTATATAAATAATTTCTTTTCCGGCTTAGAAATACTGGTGGTTGACTAATGCGGTGCTTGAAAATTATCTCGTCATATGCTTTATATTAAACCTCTACTCCCGTCCCAATTACGGCATTTCATGACTAAACTCTTCGCCGTTTATTGTTTGACCAGGCATCAAGCCGAATTCATTTAATCCAATAAACTGAATACTAAGCTTAAAATAGATAGTAATGCATGCCGAAGTTTAAATTTGGTTTCGCCTTCAATTCGTAAGACAACAGTGTACCGATCTTTACCTATTTTAATTTATCCGTAAATATGTGTAGATTTCTGAATCTACGTATAAAAATTCTAGCTTTTATTCAGATTTATGACTTAAGTTTGGGCGGTTGTGTAAGTCCTTCTGCACGATCTTTAGCATTACTAACCTATAAACCTAACTAATAACCTTTTTAAACTGCGAATGCTGCTAAGAAGACTACACCCGGTGACTTCTGCAGCAAAGTTCTTTACAACAAAACAAAACATCTCGCATATGCTTCCAAAAGTACATGTATTTAAAAAACTACCAAACAATAACCTTCACTATGTTACTATGATTGTCATCAAATGTCAAAGTCGTAGTTTACACCTTAGAGTGATATGTTGGAATTCCTAAACAGGCGGAAGTAAAAGAAAACCATGGAAATTAATTCAAATGCTGGCTAGCGATGTTAGCAATGTGAACATGTGTGTGTGTCGGCTTTTCTCTTTTCATATAAATTATATTCATCTATCTGAATTTGTGTGCCTGCGTAAGTATACGTATATCTCTAACAACCCATCTCGACATGAATGTACTCGTTGACAAATGAGTGGTAATTTGTTGCGACGTAAATTTGAATGAAAATCCCTTGATTGCCACTTGAGACATTTCAATATGCATAAAAACATATACATATCTATGTGTAAATTTATATAGATATATATATATAAATAAAAATACATATGTATATATATATGTATAATGTATGTATCCATTTATAAAGGCATGTGGCTGTATATCTGTAACTATTCTCTGCATGTAAATGTATTAACAGCACACGACATACTATGACGACTTATAACCCATGTGGAAAACCTTTAGCAAGTATACGAATGTAAGTAATGTCTTGTTTTTTCTTTGCCATCAAAGAATTCCTGAAGAGCTCTCTGTTAGTTACTGCTTTTACAACAGTTCAACGGCAACAAAGATAAGCCGTGAAGCCGACAACAAAATAAAGCATTAAGCGAAACAGTGTCAGTAAATAAACGAAAAGTAAAAGTAAAAACGCTCAGATGTGTATACTGATTGTTGGTTTAGCTAATAATTTTACTTTAAAAAAATCAATGTACGTAAAAGCAATCCACGCACAGGATAGCTAGAATTTCACCTATTGTCATAGTTTATTGTCGTCGTCATTACTCTCATCGTTGCCGTTATCAACATTACTGTTGTCACCACTACAGGCTATTGCATTATCCTGTTTGCAGCCGGCGGCTATTGCCGGCAACTGCTAAAACCCTCAAAGATTTTCCAAGCATTAGCTGATGGTGTCCAGAAACACAAACAATAGAACGTCGTGTGAGTAACATTCGGCTCTAATGTTTCTTTATTTTTCTTTTTTATACCAAGCATCGGAATATATTTATTCTTTCACGGCCCTCGCTACACTCAGAAGGAAACTTCAGAGACGTCGCTAAATAGTTATATTCTTAGCCGATATATAATACCAACTCCATCTAGGCATATCTCCGCAAAAGTTAACATATCGCCCATACTCGTTATTTATATCTCAAAACACATAAAACAATAAATATGTCCATATTTATTCGTTAAGTGGTCTTACAACATCTGCAAAAAGTGGAAAAATTCGTCCCCGCCTACGCAACACTATATAATGTCATCTCATTGTACACTTCTCAATAAAAAAGTTTGGGTGTATAAAAACATTCAGCCACAGCCGAAAATTATTTCCTTGTTTTTTTTTTATTTCCTTTTTAGTTTGCTTGCCAAGCAAATCATAAGACTCAGTAAGTGCAAAATGAAACTTAACCTCCCTTCCTCTTCTCCCCTTCTTATTAAACCAATTACTGTGATTTATTGGCTGTAAATAAAATGTGCTTTTCATATTTAGTAATTCTAGCATTTCATCATAGTCGGAAAAGTATGCGTTCTAAGTTCTTTAAAAAAAAAAACAAAAAAGTTATATTCGACTGTGACCGAATCTTTTATGCCCACCACCTTTATCCTAACAATAACTAAAAAAAAACCGAAAAAAACTAAATTTTCGTACTCCGCAACGTTGGATTGATGTGGCTTATTTAATCTATTTTTTGTAGAACACACCCAAGCTTTTTTATCGTTGCTTTATCGCAGTTTGCGAGTAACCACCAAAACTACCATATTTGAGTTCGACATTTTTAAAGGTAGGACATAGACGGACAGACGATCATACTTAAGTCAATTCAGAAGTAGTCAAGATTATTTACACTTTATTGAGTCTTTAAATCCTACTTCTGGGTGTTGTAAAGGCTTCTATAAAACGAAGAGACATCTATGTCTCGGTGATGTGTACAAATAAGAAAGTGCCAGAGTAATGCAGATCACTACGTGAATCTTTGTAAACCAGCAAACGTATAAAAACGTTGCATCATGAAAGTATTCGGGTATATCAGTCTAACATACTGCTACGAAAATGCCATAAACTACGATTTGAGTTTTCATAAAAATTAGCCGACTTTCCATGAAACAAAATTCGAAAAAAGAGATTAAAATTGATGATAATGGCTAAATCAGTGGAAAATTGTGTCGAGAGAGTCGAGTCAAAAGAGTTGAGTTCCAACTTTCAAATGGACAAGACCAGAACAAGAATTAAAGTGCTGTAAATAATTTGCAAATAGATCTCCTAAGAATTCTGAATAAACACTATACTACCCCAAAAAGCACAATTCAACGGTACCTACTTAATTTCAGAAGGATTTGAATAAAAACGTAAAATTCACAAAAGAGACTATTTACCTTACAATCCGTTAAAACACACCCTGAATGCTACTATATTGTCTCCATTGAAGAGCAACAAGTTCTGTTGATCTTCTTACCCTGCAGTAGTATTTCATCATTCTGAATAGATTAATTTAATGTGTAATAAAGAAATGAAGGAAAAAATCAAATAAAATTATAAACTAATACTGAATACTACTATCGCAGGCACAGTTGTGGTGGAAGTACTGTAAGTACAAATACCTGTGAAATGATAAATATTATATAGTAACAAAAAAATTATATTCGATCATAAAACAATTTTCCATCCCAACGTTACCCTTAAAAGGGTAACAAAATTGAAAGAACTAAATTTTCATGCTCTGTGACGTGGAATGGGCGCAACTGATTTTTTCCGTTTTTAAAATGGTTTGTATCGGACTGCCGCATGGGCGTTGCAGGCATGTCTTTTGATAAGCTGAGGTTACCTCCAAATTGTTTGCAAATTTGTAGGCAATATTTTCATTTTCACTAACGGGAGAATCTTTATTACAGATATTACACAGTTGGTCAGACGGACAGATGAGCCGATGAACATGCTTAGGTGCATTCCAAAGTTGAAACTGGCCAACAATTTATATATTTTGGGGGGCTTGTGATGCTTGTTTTTCTCCATTATAAATGCATTAAAAAAAAGCTAAATTTTGACACACAATAACATCAGATAGGCGTAATCAAATTTTTCCTTTTTTCTACAGGTACTACACTATCGTCCATAGAATATACGTTGAAATTAGTACATTTATCTGGTATGGTATATGAGTAGTGAGCAATTAATCAATTTTTTGTTACTTTTGAAAAACAGAGGTATTCTCGTTTTACATGGTACTATAAGCATTTGGGCCGTTTTCAGTATCTTCCTGCATGCAAGAATCTCCAACGTTTCTGCCAAATTAGAAGTCAATGGCTTTTTGCAGCCAGAAGAATGTTTACAACAGACAGACGAGCATGCTTTCATCGATTGAGAAGGGTATATATACATTATGTGATCTCTGAAGTTTCCTTCTGGCCGCTGCAAACCTTTTGACAAAAGAAATATACCCCCATCCTTCGGTAATGGATAGAAAGTTATTCCTTTCTATTTTCCTAGACCACTGCTGCTGTAAAACACATTAAGGATTTGTGCAATATAGTCTAAAGATCTTTATAGGCAATGTTTTGTGCGCCATATTCCCGTTTATGAATCAAAGCGGATTTTGTTGAAACAACTCTTTAGAGAATTTGTGTTCCGTAATCGTAACATAAAGTACACACATAAGACGTGATACGATTAATTATAAATTTAAGTAATCTTTCTTTGGTTCAATAAGAAGAATTCTTAACTTTTGCTTGGGTCACCATTTTTTTTGTTTAAAGCTACTAATCTAGTTCAACTAATTTTGGGCGAAATATATAACTAAAAACAAATAAGCACATTGTGGTGATGCACCACATCGCCTAGTACAGCTACTCACTCTGTTTCGTAATACATCAAAAATTACACGTTATTTTCATACAAAGGCATACCTTCCATTATGGCCCGCCTGTGGGAAGGGGCTCAAAACATCACAAATTTAGCAAATTCAATTTTCTTCATAAAAATTTTATTACAATAGTTTCCAGTTTCCGTCATAAAACATTAGGAATAAGGTTTTCACTCCAGGTTGAAAAGAAATACACATGGACAGACCTCTGCCAGACGGACGAAGAGACAGCCTTAGATCGATTCAAAAATGATTCTGAATTGATCAGTGTAATAAAAGATGGATCTACCCCAAGTCCTTCTGGGTGTTATGTACGTCCGCACAAATTAATATATCCTGTATTATACCAAATAAGGAAACATTAAATTTATTTTATTTTGATTTTTCAACTGCTTTTTCTTACAACCTCAACATTAAAAGACTTTTTGAGGTAACTCTTATCGTAAATACTCTAAAAAAAATTCTTTGAAGCACTTAGCTATTTTGCTTTTGACTTATTTGACATAAATAAGAGAGAGCATATCAAAACCGTTGTGGATAGGTAATCGAAAAAGAAAAATATTCATTGAAGAAAACAGAATGCTGCCCCATGCGCAAAGCAAAATCAGCCGAAAATCGCCAGTGAAAATTGAATTTTTCATATGTAACTATATCCCTGGCAGTTTCCTCGCGGTATTTGAAATGCAAATAACTTTAAATTATGGGTGTAATAAAATGAGTTATATAAATTGTGTGACGATGCGTTAAATAAAATTAAAAATATAATATGTAAAACAGGTACCAAAATAATGGTCAGAGTTACCATAAAAGCTTCAAAAGGTCGCAAATTTGCACCAAACAAAGCAGCTGCAGGTGGAAATAAATCGTCACAAGAGAAAAATTCTATAATCGCAACGCAACGCAATTTTAATTTCTTGGCCTTTTGCTTGAGGTTACCATAAGAGTTTGTGCGAGATGGCCTAAAGATATTTATTAGGAATTTACTTTGTTCTGCGTCTTCGTCCTCAGGGACTGAAAGTATCTTATTGAATCGCTACTATCCATTGAACTTGTGTTATATTTCTCCAACAATTATTGGTTTCGTTAAGCTGCAGATGAGGAGTATATCCTCCTAAAGAGAATTTCAGAGTAAAGTTTATCCAAAATATTACGTAATTGCTTTACGCTTTGTTCCGTTTCAATGACAAGAGCCCGCTTAACTGTTAAAGACGCTATATGCTAACCTTTTGCTCACATCATAGTTGCTTCTACTTTAAAGCTTTCAGTCTTACTTAGTCAAATGTGACAGAGATAAGTGCCAAAAGGTGCATTAAAATACTGCATATATCTTATTTTTCATTATAAGTCGAATAATCATTTTCCTTGTACTCTTCTTTTTTCAGTCGACGCCTTCGGAGCTTATTTCGTGACGCCACGCGAACCACAAGAAGTGGGACTTTTAGTAAAAATAATGGAAACCTCGAAGTCGCCTGCAGCAAAAGCTCTAATTTCGACCTTTGAACGTAGTGTAAAGCTGACGAATATTGAACTAATTCCTAGCACCTAATATTTAGATATTGGTTGACTTTACTCGATTATTTATTAGTGTTAATTAACAGTGCTCTTCCTTCCCTTTTACAAATTTTAATTTTTCAGGTCTCTGTCTACAACTTTTTCTTACGAACTTAACTCCTAAAGGAATTTTTGAGCTAACCCTTGAATTTCAGCAAGTTTTGCTCAAAACGGGACACATATTTGATTTACGTCTGAAATTGCTCAAGTGAGAACGGTTGTTTTACGTACATGGAATGAAAAAGAGACAGTCATTAAGCGACAGTGGGTATGAACGCACATGCCAATCTATTGATAACTGTTTGACATACTCCATTGTTGGTACCCCAATGGAAATTGACGGCGACCAGGTACTAAGATAAGAATTTGCCTAAGAACGTCGTTTTTGTATATTATATTGTAATCAGACAGACGCTTTGTGCTGGTCGAATTTGCGAACAACACACCCTTATTTAAGTCATCATTCTCTATACTTAATCTTATATGTATATGATAGCCTGTCATTATTATTTGTCAGTAGGCCTAATCCATTGCTCCCTACCGCCATTAACCAACCGTTATTCATTCCATTTGCCAACTTTAAGTCCATCGATATTCTCATATATGCTCAGCTTTGCTTTTGTACCTTTAAATCTATCCGCCTTATTACATGAATTGAGCTTTCAGACCCCACTATTGAATTCGTTCTTAGTTTTACGTACTTTTTGTTATTCAAACCATTCAACTGCATGTACGTACGCAACTACCAAGTCAGTGTTCGCGCATTCAAATCTCAAGCGCGTTGAGCGTTCGGTTGTTGGTTGTAAAACAATCAAAACAACTCGTACTTTTACGAATCTATGCTTTAACTTATGGATCATTTCCTTCCAAATCATTTATTTATAATTCAGTTATATACTCCCTGATGGAACTGTCCAAACATTTTTAAGCACGAAATAGTCATCTTCTTGATTATGCCTCCCAGTCATTATGCGTTGTACCTACGAAATGTTACTCCAAACTACAAAGATATACGCGTAATGCGTACATTTATGATTCTGCTATCCTAGTAACATCATTTATGTACGCAAGCATCAGTCTAATTATACACCTAGTAACTTTAAGTACTGGTTCACATGAACCAAAACAGCACCGTAGCAGCAAGATCGTATATAAGGCCAGCGTGAATATTGAACGTTCTTTAATTGTGCTTCAGTAGTCCGCGAGTACGTACGTTTAGTTGGGCGAAATAACTCTTTGGGCTAATTATCCTTTCTAAGAGCACATTCTGGGTGGTAGAGACTACTAGGTTACCACCTATAGAATTCTCTTAGTTAGATTAAAGGCATTCCACCACTCAAGGTTCCTGGTGGGAATGGCTAGAACTCCCATGACACTATAAACTGGAATGAATGAAGCTTCCTTAATTTAGAGCATTAAAACTACTAATACTAAAGCATAACGTGTGTGCTTTTCAGAACATGTGAAATCGTGCAAAATCGCGAAACCCAGTATTCAGGCAATAATTCCGTATGTTAAGTTTTGATAAACAAAACAAGTCGTGACTTCTTTGCGTGGTTTCTGTCTCCGGCTTTCTCGTCTTTTCTCTTGTTTTTACCCTAATATTTAGATCATAAAATCAAACTCCCGGTCCTAACTTTACTTGAGCCTACTTGCAGTTAACGTGATCGCCTCGGCCGAATACAGAGAAATTTGCGGAATAAAGAATAAAACATATAATCTAAATTATATTGGGAGTCTCACAGCTTTATTTCCTCAAGTTTACAAATTTTCTTGGCCCGGACCAGCTGGAAAATCCCAACTGTAAGTGGTCCGGTGTAATATTCATCATATACTTCTGATTAGTCTTTTGAGGATGAAAAGTTGCAATTAGGATAAATCACCAATCAATTGAAGATATAAGAAGAAAAAAATATTGGAATCAATTAAGCCTGAAGATGAAGCTGTGAGTGTGTGTTTATTTCGCAAAAATTGGTCTCCATTCAAAATACATTTATAAGCTCATGAAAAGTCATCAAACTTTTTAAAAATGAACCCATACATAATGAAAAGTCGACACCGAAATAAGATTTCCACGAAAAACCAGCTTACGGGATTAACAAAGAGGCGTGGCTAAGTGAATTTCCCAACTTGCGCTCGACGCGTATTTGCTCTCTCCTACAGCGCTCATCCTCACCCATCACTGGTATGTATATTATAAGTAACACGTAAGAAAGTTACATTCAGAAGGCCGAATCTTGCGTATCCATCATATCATTGTATATCAGTAGCAATCGAAAGCCTAAATAAAAAGGTGTAAAATTGCCGTTTCATATCAAGCAGATCTTCAGCTTTGACATGAATTACTATCAAGTTTTCTTTAAAATGAAATGAAAAAGAAGGCAATTTAGTTATTTATAGCTTTATAGGTCGCTCCATAAAATAACTTTTGAGAATTTCAGCCTTCTAACAGTTACAATTTAGGAATTATAATGAAATACACGCAAATGTTTGCTTAGCGAAGTAGCAGTAAAGCGCAAACTGTAGGCACTTCATGGCATTAGGCCGCTATGCGTGCAACAACTTCCAACGTTTCTGCCAAATTTGAAGTCTCGATTTATGTGGGCAGGAGTATGTCCACAAGGCACATCGCCACGGACAGAACGGCTGGATTGATTCCGAATTCAGCACTGATCAAGAATACATACTGTTCACATTGTTTCTGAAACTTCCTTTAGAGCGTTGCAAACGTTCCATCCTTCGGCGGTAGATACAAAAAGCAGTATCCTTCGAACTCGAAATGGTTTAAAATGTAAAAATAACAAAAAACATAATTTAACGTCTCAAAAGGCATAACTACTTTAGATATGCATAGAAAATGCACTTGACCATGTAAGCATACATATTCTACATCAACGTTATGCTCTGCGACGGTTTTTAATGTTATTTGTGAAGGACTGAATACACATATCTTTGAATGCTTTATATAAGTTGCACAATTATATTGAGATCGCGTAAATTCGCTCGTTGTAAATTCAATGATAAAATAATTTTAAAAGCACACATACATAGGCGAACATTGTCGGTTGCACGCACAAAACAGAATTCAACTGACTGTAAAACGAAATACGATTGTTTAACATTAACTAAATAACTAAATTGTATTTACACGCAAACGAATATGCAACAAACGAACATAGGTACGTAAGAATATTCTGTTTACATCTATACCGTACGTAAGTACAAAATGTTGTTGTATAACCAAATGTTAAGCAAGTTAAGTAGTGAAGTTTTTGTTGCAAGTATTGGGTGGTCGCTTATATAATATAGTAGTATAAATATGGTTATTTCACGATAAGTGGTTAGTTTTCGTTCGCACCGGAAGTTATATTATATGTAGGAAAGGTCAAGAAAGAAAAGACGGCATCTTCATGAATATGAAACCTTGATGTGTCTTAACCGCTTCTATGTTACATACTATTCAATCAGGGATTAAAATGAAAGCTTTGAAAATACATAACTTCGCGGACGCCCTCCGACACGTGATAAGAACCGTGTCTTGGCTGAAGCGTATGTGCGCCCGCGAAAGCTTCCTATAAAATTAGGCATAAATTTCTTTATTGTTTTAAATAAACGTAAACAATTTGGGAAATCAGTAAAGATCGAGGAAACAAAAAATCTTTTTTGCGAAGTACATTCTACGCTCCTTTTGCAACAGCAACAATATGCGCGAAGGCAACCCTCAATACAGTGGTTGAACCGCTGTAAATTACGCAAATCCGATACTATGCCACACGCCGACCATCACGACGCTTTAGTGATTATCAACCAGTCTGCTTCATTATAATGTAGTATTGGTCGCTCTGTCTCTCTAACGGAAATTAACTAGCAACAAATCGCGCGGCTAGCAAAAGATAGAAAGTATAAATTTGTTTTGTGCTGGCGGATGCTCGCAATTATTTCGCTTAAGACCAGCGTTGTACTTTATTATGCGATGCATTTGTTTAAAAGTTAAAGTTAACGACATTATTTTCTGAACAATCTCATATATGAACACATAACCTGCATATATATGGTGGGAGACGAGTTGTGTGGATACATACTTGCGTCACATACATACTTTAGTCGTATTATTGTTATTAGTGTTATAGTTTCTATGTTGAAAATACCTACATATGTATGCATTGTGTACGTATGTATGTATTCTACTATTGCTTAAAGGCAAACACATATTCTAATGCTTCTTTTTGGTATTATTGCTTAGCAATAAAATTTGTATTTTGAATGTATTGTACATTTATAGTTGCGGTTATACAAACACAAATGCTTAAATCTATCATTATATATGCGTTCATGGCTGTACGCATGTACATATAATAGTTAATTAATTATCATATGAATTAATGGTATGGTGATAAACGGGAGAGAAATAGATAAAAAAAGATTAAATTATCCATTTTTTACGTTTTTGTTTTAATGGAGATTCTTAGTAAAAATTATAGGAATAACGCCGAGATCGACTCTTTAATCGAACATAAAATAGCCTACCAAGATATCTTACATTTTCTTTGAAGTAGCGTAAAACAAATAAAATAGGTGTTAAAATTCAAAATTAGCCGGAAGCGCAAGGCATATAAAACAAGCCAAACTATGATCACAAAACCAAAAAAGTAAGTTATTGCTCCTAATTGACATACACAGCTACACTACGAACACAAAAAGGCTGCAATGCACAAATCGAGTATTTATGATGCTCTAATTTTTTGATAAGTCTTAAAAGATGACGAAAAATATTGGAAAATTTTAAGTTCATTTCATTACTTCAATCATAAAAAATATGATGGCCGTTGATTATCTTTCACTTCGGAAATAATTGCCTAAGAAGCATTGGTTAGCAAGTGAGGGGTGCGTTTGAAAGAAAGCAGGATGTCCTCTCTGCCCTGCACGGGTAGACGGCAATAACATTCGATTTTTGTGTGAGCTTTTGAGATCTCTTAAGATTTACGAAAACCCAAAACTGTATTGATTCTCTAAAAATTGTTGTAGTTGATGTAGTATCTCAGGTATATGAGGGGGATACATTTTAGGAATTTTGATGATGGTGATTCTTGGAGACGACAATAAAATTAGTTTTTTCCAATAGCTTTCATCTTTTACGACATATCAAAAAATAAATTTTAGTGCACTGCATTTTGTATATTATTGTATTTCTGGTCCAAGTTTATTCATATACCTCAAAGCAAAGAGTAACAGTACATTTTTTTTGCGCATTTTTCACATCAAAAAGGGATGATCCTTTTTTTTTGTATTTTTTATTTCTGATAACTTTTTGTAATCATTCTATTGTTCTTTTAACACCGCCCAATTATTAATTTTTTTTGCGAAGACAAAAATGTGCGCTAACTTCACACCATTAATTTTTACACCTCACGTATCTGAAGAAGGGAAAGCAACGTATTTTAGACCATTTTGGGACTAAAGGTGAAGGCAAACAATAATAACTAACACCCGAAGGTCCCATTAGAACTAAATTTAAGTATTGAGAACAAAATTCAAGCGTTAAGCCAGAGCTATTCTCGTGGAACAGCTTTAACTCGATGAGATTCGTGGCATGCACTATATATAGCTAATGCAAATTCTTGTTGTACAAAATCTACAACGGAAAATATAAACCTATATCTATTGAAACATGGAGCAGATTTAAAAATATTGCATTTTGTATGATTGTTTGAATTGAAATGTTCCGAATAAAAAAAAGACAGTCTTTTCTCAATAAAAAAATGGTTGATACAACCTGCTGGAAAATGCTCCGTGCGTCGCTTTGAAATCGAAAGCAAACAACAAAATTTGTCGAAATTACGTTGGAACCAAAAAGTCGTGTTTTGACAAAAACGCGCTTATAGCTTTGAAATGTGTTTTAGGTATGTTTTTCTTTCATAAATTTTTTTTTATTACTTTCTTCCATTAGTTTCCGATTCTAGAAACTTGCCCTTCAAGTTCAAACATTTTTCCCCATTCTTGCGGGTTTTATGCTGTAACCTAAAACTTTTTTAAGATATGTCAAATACAGAATTGCACGTTTTTGTAGCTGAATAATAAAGAAAGCGGAAACAAAGTGCATAACTGTTTAAGCGAATTCATAATTAACGTACAAGACTTCGTCCAAAACTTAAAATTTCTGGCCAGCAGCACTTTGAGCTTTCGAATCGCACTCAGGCTGATATCCATTTAAAAGTCGTGCAGAGATCTTGCCTGACACCAGAAAGCTTGGAGGAAAGCTAGGGATTTCGGGGAAAATCTTCAATTGAAATGCTAAGTTTTTTTTACATATTCTAGTAGATTCAAATTAATCATTACTCCACTAAAATATCATTGTTTCTTTCGAAAGATTTACAATGGCTTCTCCCCTTAAAATATATTGCATCCACAATCGAGAACACCTTTCTTAAGATCAAAAGATTTTTGTTTGTAAAAGGTCTCTGATTTCTAGTGAATAAGTCGCGGTACAATTACTTTGAAACTATAGTTTTGCTCGAAGCGTTCGTCAACGCAATAAAAAATGAAGTTCTTCGTTTATCTAAACAAGCCCTAAACCCAGGCATAAATTTGAACTTTCGAGCACGAGTGTTTATACGCAATTTGAAAAGTTGAGTGACGTTGAATATTGTCAAACACAATACGCTCGAGCCCTTCTTGCAATCAAGAGCTAGCAAATGTTAGGTTACATACATCATAAGGATTTGCATTCACTTAGCAAATGTCTGCACAATTCATGTTTCCTAATGGTATTCATTCGAACTTGCGTGATAGCTCCCTCCACAACTGAACAACATTTACATACGTCTAATTTTAGCGGTGTACAGCGTCTACGTCTGCCAACTTTGGCGCAATCGCTTTAAATTCAAGGCAATTGAAATACATTAGGTATAGAGATAAATTCCATCAACTGAAATTGGTTACTTTCTTAAATGTACCTGATGCGTTCAATTTTGCTGAAATTTTAAGTACAGACAATATAGATATTACTATTTGTAGGGTATACGATTCAGTTGTTTACGAAGTACCATCCAGTGTACACAGTTCACAGAAGTGAATATCATTTGTCCCACTACCTACGAAAGTGTTGAGATGAAGTGAAAACACAATAGCTTATAATGAGATTTTGTGGAAAATTTTTAGTTTCGAAAATGATGAAAATCACATTCGTTCGTCCATTTCCAGCAAAAGCAAGATGTGAACGTTGAAGACGTGCGAAATGGATCGATGATTATTTCACATCAGAATCACGAAGTTTCTATCGTTGGATGGTTGCAAGCTACCAAGACCAGAGACAGTTATGGTGCATGGTTTTATTATTAATATAATTTTTTTAACAAAAAGTGTGCGAAATTTGTTTCTACACATATCAAATACTACGCCTTCAGTACCTTAGATATATTTCATTGTCAATATTTCTATCTATTTGAAAGTTCCGTCTGAATTATTCTAAATCTCCCGCTGTTTAAAAGCTAGTTCCCTTATGCGTATTTTCTGTGATAAACGCAATAGGAAAGTTAATATATTCTCTGCATTCATTGGTATACACATAGAAAAAACTATAGTTTTCCCTCGAAACCGCACATTAACTTTCTTCCCCCATCCTTCCATTGCTGTTCTTATTATTATTATCAATTCCTTTGAAATTGTTTACTAATCAAATCAGCATTACCCTGCAATTGCTCCATTCCTATTTTCTAATGGAATATTACACTTATTGCTATTGTTGATATTTTCTTTCTGTCTTCTTTTATTGTGTTAACAAATAATTTCACTAACTTTACCGTTTCTCTTTTTTACCCTTTGTCCATCTGCTTTCATTTTATTCCTTCATTAACAGCATTCAATAACCAACAATTTCAATTTTCATTCATTCTCGCTGCTATGCATTGTATCTTTGAATTAATTTCTTTTGTTTCACAATACTATAATCAAACCAATTGTTTCCAATAATCCCTTAGTTCCTGCATATATATCTGGAATTAAGTATATGCTAATTTAATAAAGTCTATGCTATGTGTTCTGATCTGAAGACATCGAAACACAATTTGACAGCAAAGGCGCTACAAAACTACATTAATTTATTGAATTTGAAAAAACTGAAAGAGTCGAAAAAATAAGGAACATCTAAGAGTATGAAATGAATGTATCAAACACTGTAAGGAACAAAAAACTTTCGATATTGATGGATCAATTTTAAGAATAGAGCAATAACTTGAAAAAGTTCTGATAAATCAAACGTTACCTATTTGACGAGTGATTTTATGTGTGTTTAGTTAATAGCTTTAATGTAGGGAAGAGATCGAGTCCATGCGTTGTCATTCAGGCACTAATCCAAACCAGTAAAAACAAATATTCATAAGTCAAGTTAGAGGACCGGAACGACCCGAGTGCAATATAATAGCAAGTTCCGGAACCAATTTTTGAAGATAATCAAGAATGAATAATGCGAGTAATATCTTTTGTTGTAAATAAATAGGGCATTAAAGAGATTCCGCGAAGCGATCGTAAAAAGTTAGTTTTAATTTGCACATTAAGCTCTTTGTAAGTAAAGATATGTCCGCGCTAGATTTCATTAAGAGGTGGTCTAAAGAGCTTAAGAATCCTTACGTTACATAAAGGTAGCACATGTGCTTAGTTAGAATAATACTTGAGTGAATAAGTGTTATGTAGATTCAATTATGATCGTTCAAAGGCAATATATGCTATTTGCCTTAAGAATTTGGGTTGGCGTCCGCTTATCTCTCTGCCACCTTATGAAAGTAGGTTGCTTCTGTTATCCTTACCATCACTTGAGAAACGTAGATTATTCTTAATATTTTCTTCTTCATTAAGTTAATAAATGGTATTATCGGTTCGCTCACATTACTTGGCAAGATAAACTTTAATGTCCCGAATCGGTTCTCTAGGCACTTTACTTTCATTAATCTGAGTCAATGTAAATATAATTATTCAATCCGTTCAAAGTTGTTGGCAGAAACCTAAACGGTATCTATCACTTAATTTCAATATCAGATCTTTTAAAGTCTACCAAAATAACTATACGTAACAAGCGCGATTTGCCTACGCCATATTTAAACTAAATTCCAATCTTAACATCTCGCTACGATTTGAAGATTAACAGTTGTTTTTTGTTATCGGTTGCCGAGCCTTTGCATGTGTGCAATGGCTTAGGGATTCACTTGCAAACTAAATCTGACCCAGTTGTGGATACGGCTCTGCGCTAGTTGTGTACATGCTTTCTTCCTTTTTTATTCTGTTTTTTTTTTTCTTATTTATTTATGCAAGAATTATTATTTAATTTTTGTTTCTCTCTATTTTTCCTTATATATTTTATACCAGTTTTTAATAATAATTAGTATAAGATACTCTTCAAAGAGTCAATTGAATTCGGATGTTAATTTATTTTAGCTGAGTTTCATGTGTAAATAAGTAAATAAAGGCAGTGAGTGTAAAGATCCCAAAACACACAGAAAGACGATAAAGTGAGTTTCTTGACGAAGCGTGAACATGGACAGCTAATCCGATCAATGTTCATGACGAAGAGAGCAACGTAGCTTAGTTCTTCAAAATATCAGTGACCCTAAAGGACGGACAATGGTTACGTCGAGGTAAACATTTATTTTTTGCGAAGTAATGGAAACTATTTTTAATAACGCCCACATTGGCATTATGATAACATAGCTACTAATTTTAAATAAAAAATAAAGGAAGGAAATTATTTCAAGCAGGTAGACAAAATGCGCATATAATTTTATGCAGTACTAACGTAATTTGCATTTTTTTCATTTATGCATGTGGTTGTAAGTCGTTATCATTGTAGTTGTTGTGGTTGTTATTAGTTTTCCCTTTTTCCTTCTTTTTTGGTAATCATTTACCTCAACATCGTTGAAGGAAATGAATATTATATTTGCAATTCTTATCATAATAATCATAATCATCAGTGGAATGGTGATGAGCAAACAAACTTAAACGCGACGAGAAAAGCTGGCCGATGCATATACCCACTCACGGTCACATCTATATACATATATACGTAAATTTATATAAAAAAATTTTTACTTACCAAGTAGGTGTAGTGTTTCGTTTGTGTAAGGGTAAGTGTAAGCATAGTAACTGGTCGGTTTGCGTTGGCTAGCTGTTGATTTTTTGTACAAAAATTTTCCTATTCATGTTTACAAGTCGGCTGGGTAAAAAGGAAAAAGACAAATTGCCTATTTTATCACAGTAAAGAAGACAATTTACTTTTTTGAAAAGTTTGGAAAAAGTTTTGCATATTGGGTTGCATTTTACTTACTTAAATCGTTTCATAGATAATGCAATTTCCTTTATTTTTTTTTTAAATTACGATAAAATACTAAGAATACAAAAAACTATCGGTGCTGATGATTTATCAATCATTTATGTGAAAACTTAACAAAGCCCTTCAAAGTAACTGCAACTGGAAGCAATGTACTTACAGCATTGAATTACTCAGCGGTAGATATAGTTTTATGGCACCTTCAAAAATTTTCTGAATTTTCTTCTGAGAAATTTTTTGTATACTCAAGTCCCTCAAGTGATTGTTTCGAATTTATATTAAAGTAGGAATTGATATAATGGACTTGAAGGAGCTACAACTCTCGAAAACGAATTTAAGGATCAACATGGACTTTAACGCATTTTTTGCATAGCGCAATAACCACAATATGGTTGCATGTTGAAATGTTCACGACGTTCAACACTCGAACAGCATAATTTTCGTGTTGCCTAAATTTTCCTCATTTTTATTCTGGACTACCTTATACTCTTCAAGCAGAGACCATTCCAACAATGGAGTTTTCAGCGTTGAGTAAGGCGTTGAGTGAACTCGAAATTGTAAAGAAGCCAATTTTTAATATCATAAACTTGTCTATAATATATATGTAACAGAGGCTGTGATCTTAGCTAACATAAAAAGCGTTTGAAAATAAATTATTTCGCCGAAATAAAATTTATAGGCTACAAGCTCACACCTCAGTCGGTTTAAAAATTACTAATTGTTAAGAAAACGCATAAAAACGTGTGTGAGTGGTACGTGTGTTAATCTAAAATAAAGAAACTAATCATTCAATTTAAGTTGCCCTTATAGGTAAGGATTGTTTCTGTTTTGTTCAACTCTCTTCAAAAACAAAAAAAAAGATCTGTGTAAGTTTATTAATAATTGTAAGAAGAAAAGGTAGAGATCGAAAAATGACACAAGTCTATGCAACCAACACTTGGAAAACTTACGAACAGTTTTAATTGTGAGATTATGGATTAGTTTTTAAAAAATATTCTAATTATAAGAGAGATGTTGTTTTCTCTTATGTTGATATAATCAGAATATGAGAAAACAACAACTATAAACACTAGTATAACCGGCTTCGTTAACAATGTTAGTGGTAAGACGTTTCACGCAAGTGATCGGGAACATAATCCAATCGGAACCATTTTCAATGGTATTCGTCCTTGATCCACAAGTCGTTAAATTGCATAAAAACGTCTCAAAAGTCGCGACCTGCAAGTTCAACACAAGGAAACAAAACGGAAAAATGCACAGACGGGCTTAGAGATAAATAATAAAAGTTCATTCTGGGTGTTTCATGCGTCCTCACAAACTTAATATGCCCTCATACCGCAAGTAGTGTATAAATATATAATAAGAAACGAAAAAAAGAACCAAAAAAGCATGTACATATCTGGTAGAGAGGCTCACACGCAGCTGGTGCATATACATTGGCGTTAACACCTAAGCCGATAGAAAAGCTTGCAAACAATGAGAGCAAAAAACCTGAATTCAATTTTCGAACAAACTAAGCTATCAAGGTATAACATAGGAGAAGCGATCGTATTAAACAAAGTTGATTTCATAGAATTTAAAGTGTCCGAGATTGATATTAAATCGTAGTCATTGTTGTGAAATTCGCTTTTATAAGATACAGTCCGTATCACTGGATCGGGGATATTTTATTCAAGAGAAATACACTTCAAAGTTCTTTTATTTACAATTATATTTCTTTAAATGTGGGATTATTTACAAATTATTTTTGGCAATACTTTCGACTGCTTAACTCAAATAATCTTTTTCTACTCTGCTATCTTTCACAAATATTCTATTTATATACATTTTTGCCATCATATTGCTAGTACCTAATTTAATGACTTGACTCTTAAGTCGTTAACCGGCTTTTGTTGGTAACCGTTTTCATCGGCCTGCAGCTGCATAACGCGCCTGCGGATATGCACTTTGTTGTTACCTGTCTGCTTTCCCGCTAATCGCCTTCATCGGTCTGCAGCTGCATGACGCTTCGCAAATGTAAATTTGAATTCTTTTCTCTTTAAGGAATTTATTATTTTAGAAAATACCTTAGCTGGAATCAACTAGATTTGGGATTTCCGTAACAATATGATTCAGATTTTTGTTGAGGACGTTAAACGGTTTGAAAGTAACCTTGGCGAAGCAATAGTACCGTTTATTAACTTAACTAAGTAAGAAACACCATGAATAAATCTGCAGTTTTCGAATGATAGTAAGGTTAGTTTCTTATAAATCGATGAAATATTCAGTAGTGAATGAATTCCTTTCGAGGATGAAAATTTTTTGCATTTCTTTAGATTTGACTTCATAAAATTAATGAGCACCATGCAGCCAAATTATCTAAGCTAGATTGAACAAGTAAGAATATTAAATTCGGTCGGACTGAATCTTTTATACCCATCACTGTCACACTCCAAAAAACCACAAAGAATTAAAAGAACAAAATTCTCACGCTCTATAATACTGCGCGGTCGCAGTTGATTTCCTCTACTTTCAAAATAAGCGTTGTAGGCGTGTCCTTTAAAAGTTTGAGGTATTTTGCAAATTTTTACAGACGGACAAACAAACATACTTAAGTCGACTTAGAATTTGATACTAATCAAGAACACATAAACTTTGTGGGATTTCTGATGCTTTATTCGGGCCACTGCAAACATTTTGAGAAAATTAATACACCACTCATCCTCCGGTGATGGGCATAAAAAGAATTAGTCACAATGCCTGACAGATTTTATGGCGCCCTTTCTGCTTTTGTCTATCCACTACAAGCTTATGGCAAATTTAAAATATATTTCCTTTTGCTTGTGCAATATTTAGATATTAACGTTGTAAATTTTATTCGCCCTTTGGACTTTTTGAACGAAATAAGCTGCTAAAATTATGAAACATCATTGAAAAATGTAAAAACTAAAAGAGCTTTGTTTCTTTCTGTTTTTGTGGAGTAGCTTGTCAGTATACGCTTATTTGAAAATAAAAGGCAGGCGAAGTGAGTGCGAAAATGACCACTTAACGAGCGAAAAAAGGAAAGCCCAGTCGCTAAAAGGGATTTTGAACAAGGATAGCGCTGTATGGATAGTGGGATGATTTATAATATAAAACTAATGTTTTATCCAATATGAGCAACTGTGAAAACGAAATGACCAAAATTTAATTTAATTTTTTTTTTTTTGACACCTATATAACACGAAAAAATAAGCTTCAAAAACCCCATATGGTATACAAATTCTTGGCCAGTTACAACCCTTGAATGCACCTAACCATGTCCGCCTGATCGTCTGTCGATCTGTCTGTTTGCCTAACTTTGCAGCAAAAACTTTTATTTTAAAAATAGAAAAAATCAACTGCACCCGCTCCATATTATAGAGCATTAGAATATTCTTCTTTTATTTCTTTGGTCTTTTTTTGGGGTAAACAGTGGGTAATTTGATTTAATATTCTTAGTTGTTATGAATTGACGTCGTTAGTTCGATTTATCTTCGATTTCCGCTTATCGCTCTCGTCAGATTAAATTAAATAATCAGCCAAACCAACCGAACACTCTCAAAAAGAAAAGTTTATCCAAAATATAAATGGTTTATGGAAGGATTGATATTCCCCATATATTGCTTGTTATTCGTATTAAAAATTCTGCCAAAATTGAATGCTTGTTTAGTTTCAAATTAATTCCAAAATAAAATTTTAGTAAATAACATTTAAATAATTCGCGATGTCATTATCTAAATAAAATGACGCCTTTAATCTGCTTTAACTGATAGTAGGATTTAAAAGCATCCACGCAACCATATTCACCTACAATTACTTTATCAGGAAACTAACACAAAACTATGAATAGCCTGCTTTATCAAACATCACTGTTTATTTATATGAAAATGTTAATTATCTGCTGAGCTAAACGTGCTTATCAGCCAAAACAATAATATGCCCCGATATCTGCACATTATAAGTATGAGGAGCGACAACCATTTAGGCAAACAGCAATAAAATCGTATATCGCAAGTGTGTGTGACACTGCACTTAATTTAAATTTTCAATAAATTAAATCTATTTAAATGTGAGTGCATTCTCGCGAACCTTCACAATTCCAAAATCATCGGGTTTCTTGTAATGACAGTCGTTTTAATGGTATAAACATTGTATAATTTTATTTACTTTATTGTCTATAACCAATATAATTAGTCACAAGGTGCACCAAAATTTATAACTATAGACTTCTCACGTCGTACGCACTTCTTTAGAAATCAATAAAATTAGTGTATGGAAAACTCTTTCTTTCCACATTTGTGTCCGTTAAGCGAACGAAGAAATTTGTTCGTAAGCATTCAGGTGGGAAGATCACTTTTTTATAAAATGATTCGAGATTATTTCAACTAAGTTCGTAACTAAAAATAAGTGCAATTGCCTAACGGAATAAATAACTTATGATATAATATAGAGCACTGACGGTACGGAGTACTTCCTTAAAAGCTCTCCACTGAACCTTGCTTCAACAACAATTCCGTGGCTTATGCTAACGTCTTGTGAAAACATAACTTTACCGGCGTATCACATATCCCAAAAATAGTGTTTGCTTTCTCAAGGTGGTAATTTAATGTCGCCTAATTCATTTTAGGTTTATACCTTGTTTATACATTGTTCCAACTCAACGTGAACGCGTATTCTACTATCGCGTAGACTAAAGTGCAAGTGAAAACATTTTTTTTTTAATTTTGCTTCGTTCTTAAAAACAAGTATGGAAGCGAACATCAAGGACGGTCTTGTTTTTCATCATTTTTGACACTGAAAAATATTATTTGGAGAAAGCACGTGGTCAACAACTTACATTGCTATATTATTACTTCTGCTTCCATTCGTTTCCCCTCGGAATTTTCACATGTGCAAAACAAAAAAATGCAAAATATACGATAAACGTAACATATTTTCTCAGGTCTACTGCTATTATTATCTACAACTATTTTTGCATCATTGTTTTAGTTCGAAAGGATTAAAAATTTAGTTATATATGTACATAATATATTGTTCTTGGCATTTTAGTTAAAAGGCATAGCTTAGGAAATTGCTTTATTTGTTCGATTACTTATAACAGAGTCGCTTGGCGATTAAGCTTATAGAGCGTTTAAGATTCACTATGAGATGGACTGAATTTTTCTTATTAAATTTGTTCATAAAAGTTTATTAAAATAACAAAAATATGTTTATATGAATGATTTATTTATGTATTTATGTATTTATTAATGCGAATAATAATAAATGTTTAACAAACAAATAATCATGCAACTCATGTGCGTATGTACGTATGGATGTGTACGCACACATCGTGGAGACTAAATAAAATGAAATAAAAGAGAAAGCACGCCTCTTGCATGCATTTATTTGCCTGTGAATATGTAAATAAGCAAGCATATCGACACATGTGGCAATCGTGATAACTGAAGTGATTTGTTGTGTACATTTATACGATAAAATATAAACAAACGTTGTATATTTAAAAAACTCTTGACAGATTATGTGTCAAAATTCTTAATACAAGTGTCATATAATGTCAGAAACTGATTTAACACCAGTCTGCTGTGCATAGCGTCTCTGTGATTAAAAACTTAAGCTGTGTGTAGAAATAAGAATAATAAATTTCCTCTCCTGTTCGGTTTTCTTTTTTCTTTTTGCATTAAAAAACGAAGTTTAAGCCGATCTGTTTCATAGAATCGAGCAGCTGTTGCAAAAAAACTCTAATTGCTGTGTTTTCATCTATCACCAACTTGTTCAAATTTTTCGTGAAAATCTTAATAATCTAAAAACAATTAAAGTGGTTAAAGGAGAAATGTGATATGTAGTTATAAGCAGTTCCCTCGACAAGCCATAGAAAATTCCATCGAAATTGTTAAACAAAAAGTTGATCTCTCAGCGGATCGAAGTTCATGGATGCACTGCAAATATTGTCTCCCCAAATCGAAGCGTTTTTATTACTGTATATTCCTAAGGGTATACACTGTTATTAATTAATTAATGAATATATGTTTTGTTTTAATCCTTAAAATCATTTCTCATTTTGTATCTCACTTTAATAATGCATTAAAAACTGCTGCATTTTTTTATTTCATTCCTCACGTCTGTATTATCATCAAACATCCAGTAAATGTAACACTAAAAAGTGTGTTAGTAAAATTTCACAATTTAATAATTTATTTATTTTTCCAAAAATGTTTACAATTTTATTACAAACTGTATGGGCATCTGTAGGAAAGCACTTGGAATTCTATAATGAGAAAAATAATAACCATTAAGGATGAGAAGAAGAAACGAAGAAGACAAAAGTACTATTCTTTCAAGACATAACTGGTCATTATTATTCTTGCTTAATGAAATCATTACTAAGGAAACAATAACGATACTGTCCTACTACGAATACAGAGCAATCACAACGTCCTGTGAACATTGGCATATGCGTAGGTGTTGTTACAACCATAATAGTGACAGAAAACTTTTTATTTCTGTAGACTGCTATAAAAAACACTCCATGTGCTCTAATAAATACACATACGGTTCCGAATGTTAATGTTTGTGTGCATATTTTATAGACACATGTATAATGATCGTATAAGCACTAAAAGGTGATGATAATAATTTTCACCATTACTTGTATTTTTATATTAAGACACCGTAGCCTATAAGTTTATTAGGTTTGCAATAGAGCTTGTAACACCTTAAAATACACGACATATATAAGCGATGCGTTAGGTCGGCATTGCTTTTCATATATTGTTACCTATATATAATCCGTAAGAGATATTGATTTGGAATCGGGCATAAAAGTATTGTGGAAGTTAAGTAAGATGTTTGGGCTCACTGACACGCCTACAATTAAAGTGAAACCGCAATAAAAAATATAGATCGGCCACACTCTTGCCCTGTTCCTTTAGTGTTTTCACAATCCAGATTTCAACAGGAGGTGATAATTATTAGAAATTTTACATATATGTATGAAATAAAGACATCGACACACTTTTACTCTTTTTTCCTTTCTTTAATGCCAATCGTTGTAAAGCAGATTAAAACTTAGCACAGCGTAACCAGATATATGTACGTATATAAGTATTTGTTGCTAAACTCTTCTAGTAATACGCAAAAAGTTGTATAATCGTTTAGTGCAATGCAAAAAGATCCTTTTTCATACATATATATATCACGGATATAGTTACACATATACCCAACACCTAATAGCTTAAGCACCGTATATATATATATGTATATATATATATATATGTGTATATGTGTATGCATTATATATATGTGCGTATGTATTTTTATATGTGTGTGTTTTTATCAGCACGTTATAATGCTCAATGTAGCATTAAGTTAATGGATAAAGTTTAATAGAGAACATGCCTTTTTGTGCGCTATGTTCGCAAACAAAATACGTACATTAATAAAAAAAAAGAAAAGCTAACAAAACATATGTGTATTAGTAGGTGTTAACTAACTTCATAGAAAAGTACTGGAAAAGAAGGTGTAGACTATATATAGTAAAAGTTATGATTACAAAGCTGTAAAAACTAAAATGAAAACACAAATAATTTTCGTTTGTAAACTTTTATAATATAGAAAATTAAAATTTTTTTTATTTAAATATGGATTGAATATAAAAACAACTTTAAAGTCCAGGTAAACCAAATGAGAAAAACTTGGCCGTTAACAGGTTCAAAGGCACTTATTGCTAGCTGAAACCGTAATTTCTCTTACATACAAATAAGTACAATTGTAGTCTTTGCGACATCGGTGTAGGTTCACCAAAGCATTTGCCGCAGACCAAGGGTTGAAGTGCAGATAGCTGCAACTTACATATCGAAATATCTGAAATCTTACGAGCAGAAGGCGTCGTAAAGCATAACTATGGTATATTAATTAATTATTATTTAGTAAAATCCGCCAAAAAAAAGTCCCACTATTTGGTAATTCAGTGCTTATACACTGTAGAGAACAATTTTTTACATGAGAGGTGACGAAGTGACGTAAGAAGGTTAATTTATCTCACAGATCGTGTTCACACTTTGAAAAAATTTTTGACGATATATTTTATTCTTGCTCGAAGTATGGTAGGTGGTGTTGATAATCCACCTAAGTTTTTAGTTCCCAAAGGTAGGACTTCCAAATTGATTCCTTGTTGAATCATAGCGGGATTACGCGTTGCGACATTGTACTGCAATGCTGCTATTTCGCTCAGCCTCTCGGTCATGAAGAATGATCTATAAAATGGTCTTTGTTGGTCTTTGTATCGCGACTCTCAAGTCTTCGCTTCGAGCATAAGAGGTATATTTTCTTAATATTAAAAGTGTTGCTATTTTTGGAGTTATTTTCGGTCATATCCTTCTCTGTTGCTTAAGATAGACGAATCCGCAAGAGGAAAAAACCTGGAAACTAGTATTCTTTTTCTTTGTTTTAGAAATCTTCCGTGTCATTTGGATGCTTTACGTCGGAGTGTCTTCTTTATTATTATCATTCTCATTTGATATCGTAGGTTGTTTATGAAGTAAACAGCAATATAGTGCCGGAGTCCGGGTCCACATCTTTCGATTAAGCAGCAGATAATGTTTGCCAAGTAAACCGTGCCTCGATCTATTCACTGAAGTGATTATTTATGATTATAATATTTGCCAGCAAAGATTAAAGATTATACAGAATTCCAATAGCAATTATTATCGAAGAAAGTGAATTAATTTTTTACCTTCTTTAAAATCTTGATTAATGATAGCGAAGGAGTCAACATAGTCTAGCACAGATATAAAAATTTTCTTGTGAAAGGGCATCGCCAGACACATTCGAAATTCAAAGCTCGCTATCCTTAGAGGATTAATATATTAATTGTTTAACCTTTTCTGTGGAGATTAATCCGAAATGCTTTCATATTGAAAATATCACAACATCACATTTCGTGACAGTTGTCAGTCGTAAGTTAATTATAGTGAAACTTTTCTATTAATTAATATTTTATGTTTTATTCGCTTTTAATTCATTATAATAATTAGTAATGAAAAGGTATATGTGGACACAGGCGTACATATGTATGACCGTGTGCTTGTAAGTGTGTAGCGTTTATACCTAAATTAGCCACATGTTACATATGTTGACAGAAACCTCAATCCGTGCGGTCTTTAAATCATTTGCAAGTTACAAACTATTCGCAATGAAAGGGTAAAAGAGACGCGAGAAAGAGAGAGAGAAAGAACGATGAAACAGTTGTTTTAATATAATTTTGTTAAAGCTTAATTAATTTCTGCATTTACTCATTAAATATATTCATACATTTAAAAATATGTAAATACCTGCCTACATGATTGCATATCTATGGATTTATTTTGATTTAATGTGGTTACATAAACAATATTCAAATAAATTTTTTGCGGTTGTTGCGAACATGGCTAAGTACACTAACGCTGATAAAGAAAAAAAGAGGGGCAGAGAAAGCGAGAACTCTCACAAACAATGATTATCTGATATGAATGCTATTGAGTTTAATTAAACAATCAATTAGTTAATCAAAAGTATATTAAACAAAATAAATTCTAAGAATTTTCAGGCCCCGACTATAAGAGAACGATGATTATATTTGGCATGAGTTCATGTTTACTAGTAATGTCACTTATTTTATGCTCGAGACACTTAGTGATAAATAGTATACGTTTATACAGCCACAATATTGTTGTACTCGAGCATATTTTTCAAAAATACTTAAAACATTTAAAATATTACATAACTATTCTTCATTTATTTTCGAGTTAAAGTACCAAAAATTGCACTTTGTTTTCAGGCAAGAGAATACCATCAAGGGCGAAAAACGTAAACTGACATCCTGGTCATATAAATTTTTTTTGTAAATGGGTGACTAATTCCCTATTTTCGTATTAAAGTGCTAAAGTATGCGGGAAGGATTATGAGAAATGGAGTCGTTCAAATTCCTTAGCTAATTTCTACGTGAATACATAATTATAGACCACTCTTTACCGTCAAATAAGAGGCTTGCTTTTCATAGAAAGGCTTATATAGGGGACGGTTGAAAGCATCAACATATCAAAGTTATTCACATCAATTTTGTTCGCCGTAATACCCCTCTAAGTGGGCAATATATCCGTGCAAATTTAACGTACAAAAATTTAATAAATTTATGAGTGCATAAATAATTATTAACCAAAAAATGAAAGAAGTGAGAAAATTAAGAAAACTATCCCCCTTTCATTTTTCAAACCTGAATCGACCAGTTTTTCCGTCTCTGCGTGAAATCGAGAATAAAATATTTTTTTTTTTCAATAAATATTTGAGTTTTTTCATGTACATAGTTTTACGCATAAACTCGAGGCTCGGCATTTGGCACGTACATACCTACCAACGTTATTAAGCGTAACCCTTAACTCAATTACGATCGGTTAATTTCTTTAGGCAAAAACCCATTGCCGGGCCAAAATCTTTCTGCGCAGACTTTGGCAGAAAGATCGTAATTGTGATCCAAACATAAAAATTTGCAATAAAAGATAATAGCAACGTCGAACTTCGTCTTCGAGGACCAAATATTCACTCTTCTCGGGAGAAGAACACATTACCAATATACGACAGTTTAAACAGAAGTTGTTGCTTATTTTATGGTTATCCTATCTAAATTGTACAAAAATTAATTAGGAAACCATATGAAGGGCTTTGTAGTGATCTTGCAACGTATTCAAGAATGTGAACTTAAAATAATCAGCATATGAGTAGAGCTCCAACGTTATTTGGCATTAACTCTATGCTAGTCTTATGCCAAAGAGTGAAAGATGACTAATATCTCCGATTGATATCATCTGTTCTTAATTAAATTTAATTTAATTTATATGAATTTTCTGTTTAATAGAAAACAAAGAGGAAAAAATAGGAACGTCTACTTGATGTTGTATGCAATCTTAGTAGATTAATGTTATTCATTAGTTGCAATTTAAATTCACTGAGAAAAAAAGAGAAGAAAATTTTTCATTCTTAAAACTTTTGCAAAGTTTTTCTTTAGCTGTTTATTCTCGTTGTTATTATTGTTGTTGTTATTGTGACGAAGTACTTTTGTGTGCAGCTGCTGTGATTTACAACTTTTAATATAGCAAAAGGTAACAGGAAAATTTTAAATTAAGATTTAGCTATTCATGGATTTTTCTCTATCTGTTGTTATCTGCCCGTTTCCGTGCTCGTCCGTTTGTCTACTTCTATTACAACTTAATTTCATTCATTTTCCAAGTTACTAGCTATGAAAAAGTTTAACAGAATTTCTCTCTAATTGTAGGTTTCTTCTTCTATTCTATAGTAGTTATTAAGTAAAATGCTTGATTGGTTTTCCCAAACTTTTTAATTGTATTAGAAGATCAAGAAGCTGAACTTTAATTCATTTTGATGCGTAAATGTACAAAAGCTTTATGTTGAATAATATTTAAGTAAATAAATATAGATTTTTTATCATCATATACTGGTTACTCGTATATCATATGATTACGTGGCCATTGTTTCTTCAGAAGCTACGAGCTAAGCTTTCTTAAATTATATTATGTTGCCTTTATTTCTGCTTATTGTCAATAAATTTTATTTTCTAGGCACGCATTTCCCTTTCTTTTTTTTTCTTTTTGGTTTACTTTTTAAAAGTACTTAACGGTATATTCTGTTCGCCACATCATTTTTAGTCGCTCGCATACTCAAAGAATATATAAAAACTTGCCCGAAATGAAACTTAAAGTCTCCTTAGTTATATGTCTCTCGGCAGTGTGGCTCAAAAATTGAATTGAATTGATTGACAGACAATCCCTTTCCCTCAACTCCACACACCAAGCTTAAAAGCAGATTTACCTTGCCTATAAAGTTGTTTTGTCAAGGATTAAAATGTGAAATGACTTTGTACAAATTGAAATTTTCAGTGTATTTTCGTCAATTAATTATAGTCTACAAAATATATTTTGTATGAAACTACATACGTAAAGTATAATCTTCATACATATATAAAGCGAAGGGCAAGAGATTCAAATATTTTAGAATTCACTCCAAAGAAAGAACTTAATGAATATACTGACAAACAATCTTGATTTTCGTGAACATCTTAAGTGGAACTCTTCAAGAGCTTACCCCAGAACTGACAGATGTCATTGACAGACGTTTGACGGTCCATACCTGCAATGAGTAATTTAAGCAGAACATATTCAAAACTATCTCAAAGCTATGGTAGTACTTTAAATGTAGAATATCTAAAAATTTCTCAAAAGCCTATGTAACTTAGGTGAGTACAATTACATCGGTTTGTTAAAGCCACCCAAATCCTTAAATGTAAACATATATATTTTTAGTTCATTTCAGTAACCGGGTTTGAGATTGAGCTACGTTTGCCGACAAAAGTAATCACAACAAAAGTCGAAAATTAGATAACACATGCTTTAACATTTTTGGATAGAAATTTCGTTTGTTGTAGGGTAAGCAAGATTCACCTTAAAACGATTACGAGTTTCTTCTTACTTGTTTCAATTTTCAGTCGTTTTTGCTTATGAAGCAACGGGAAACTTCTTCCAGTTTGATTAAGAATACTGATTCGAATTATTAAAATTCTTTGAGCATTTTTTTCTCTGCCATACGTTTACACACACATGTACTCATAGCAAAACTCTTAGTATTAATGTTTGCTTCTAAGGTCATCTATTAAGGTCTGCATTTGTTTGTCGTTGTTGGTAAGGCCCCTAATGATCTTATACGGACAATGCGTGAGTCGTCAGAGAACAGCCAACATAAGTTATAAACTATTCAAAACACGTACAGTTACTGTTCGCATCATACACACATAATTATGATTCATTGAATGACAGACTGAAAGACGGATAGACAGAAAAAGCACATATTAGTATGTAGGCATTTTTTCACACCTTAAGGGTAAATATTACTCGAAAACAGTTTTTTACCAAATATGTGGAATAATTTTGAATATTTTACATCTCCCTTTTTACAATTCCTCCTCGTGCTCATACAATTTTTACAATTCTTCCTCTTGCTCATACAATTTTTACGATTCTTCCTCTTGCTCATACAATTTTTACAATTCTTCCTCTTACTCATACAATTTTTACAATTCTTCCTCTTGCTCATACAATTTTTACAATTCTTGTTCTTGCTCATTCAATTTTTACAATACTTGGTCTTGCGCCAAATTTATCAAAAACTCCAAAATGCAATTAAACACTTCAAAAACTTAATTTACTCATAAAATAATTAATTACTCTCTATATTTTACTTAAGTGGCATTTCCGTAATAAAGTAAAAGTTTTGGTAATAGAATTTGGATCGAATTAACCAAAGCTGCTGCCACTTAATATTTGCATTTGTCCTATCAGAAAGAAAAACGCGCTTGCTTTTGTCCTCAGATCCACAAGCTTTCAAAAGGAATATGAAACTTATTACTCATCCACATTCTCTATATTATATCATATAGTGACATAGACACAAGGCGTTGGCATAAAAGACAATGTCCATTCCAATGTAAGCGATTTGAACCATTTTAGGCGAACATGGTGTAATTTGGTTGCTTGAGATATTAGCATCATCAACACTTTAAAACGGCTCAACTGTACATAAAAAAAAAATTTTATTTTGAAACTTTCCGTTTTTTGTTATATGTTTATTTCATAAGCGCAATTCACACCATCTTACGCAAGAGAGAATTTATCTTATTCTCACGATTTCCGAAATCCCCATCAACTACGTAATATTAGCCTTTTTGCGCCACCCACCTGTGGGCGTACTTAGTTTAAACGGCCACAAATGTGGGATCAATGAAATCTATTTGCCCGGCGAAATGAAGGGTCCGACTTGTTAAAGTTTTGACAAGCTTAAACGTTGGGTTTTCGTTTCATTAGCGTAAAACTTTCAGGCATAAAATTATCTACTACTAAGAAAATCGCAACAACATAAGCAAATAAGTGGAAAAGTTATAGTCGGTCGGGCTCGACTTTATTATATTGTACACGCCATAGTCTTCTATAATTCTACGCTTATTCTCGTTATAAAATACTAAAAATTAGACACTGTTTCTGCATAAAAACTGACTTTCTATGAGTAGGTTTGCATAGGAAGAAGCATGGATTTGTACCTGTGTAATTTAGGCTGAGCACAGTTAATCAAACTTTATAACCATATTATTTTATTTTAGACCATTTGAAACGCTTTCTGTTTACTAGGTGTATTAAGTTCTTGCAGATGTAGAACCAACCCAAGGGAGAAGCGCCATCTTGCCAGAGGAAAAAAGTTAGGCACAACAAATAGCAAATCAGATGGGACTTGCTGCAAAAAAAAAGTTTAACATATCAAGGAAGATTATTTTTTGCGGAAATCAGGTGAAGTCGATTCCTGTTTAACTCAGTGACTCACGCAACTTTCCCACTTTAAGGTCTATCTTCTCCACTTCAAACATGAAATAGGACATACGCCATGTTCAAAGAGCGCAAAGCACAGAAGAACTCCTACAGAAACCTTACTGACGTTAATTAGGATTAAATTGTGTTATTCTATTGGCAAGAAACTACCCTGTAACCTTGCGAAAGGATTTTGAGAGTTATCACACATATCGCCAACAAATTTTTGGCGTTAGCCAACTTAGCGTTGATGGTTTAAGATAAATCAGGTGGCGTTTCCCTCCTGGGAAGAAATATTTATGGCTACCGCGATCACGAGGAAAAAGACCGTTTTAATGGGTTAAATTTCCACATATTAGGCTTTTGACCTTTTCTTCCATCAAAAAAAAATATCCTTAAATCGATCCAGATAAACGTTTTGAATCGATCGGTACAATGAAAAGCCTCGCAGATTTAGGGTACATTTACACGTATTTAATATATCCTTACCACAATTATTTTAAATTATAAAAAAGGTAAAAACCTGCACATGAGGTCCACAAACATAAAATACATTAATTTAGCACAAATTTTCAATGAGCGATTCCCTTACAGATAATTCAATTGATCTACCTTTTCTTTCTGAATTTATTTGTATTAAATACCACAGGTTCACCTATCTGTGAACTGTGAACTGTACGCCGTAACGACATTCTTATATACATTTTTACGAAAATCCCACAACTTATTATTTAAGTTTTTATGAAAACTAGTCGTTTTTGCAAGAAACAGTGTCGCAGAAGACGGAAAAATTAAGAACACAACTATGACTCTGACCTATCTCATGCAACTGGCGCCTCGCGAAAAGATTGACAATAATTAGTAGTAATTTATTGCGAAAGCGCCAGTCACCAATTTAATATCGGTACGGTTATTGAACCTCACCAACGTTACAACAAAAATTCACAAAACAGATATTATAGCGTGATGACAAAAGCCGACTATTATCAGCCGGTAGGTCATTAAGCCGAAGTACCAAGAAAAAGCTCAAAGATATAACCAGACGTCAAAAATTTCGTAAAAAAACGGTTTAGCAAACTAGATTAGTAGCAAAAGAAACACATCAAAGAGAGTTTGCTGGAAAACCGGTCCATCTTCAAGTGGTCGTAATAAAGCATACAATTAATACTACAGGAGCTAACACAAAAACATCCCGGGCGGAGAGCTAAATTTCAAGAGGTATACCTGGATTGACTGACCGGCAACCGAAATGACTTTGTTCCGGACGAACACGATTAATTAGAGACTAGGTAAGGAAAATGCCATAACTTAGTATTTAGTTTTTTTTTTTCAAGACTTTCTAAGAAACAAAATTCCTGACAAAGGAAAACGCGAAGGCACAATTATGACGCTTTACCCGCATCAAAGCCGGTAACGGTAATGTGCTTACAAGAAGATATATAAGCCGCATCTCTGCAGAAGGCAAAAATATTTAAGTCTAGAGAGCCGAGTCGTGATATTAAAGCGAATTAAAGTGTGGCGAATGTAAATTCCTGAAAATAAATTGTAATTAGATTTCTAATTTCGAAAATAAAGCTTACAAATCACAACTAAGCGGTACGAACTTATTTCAAGAAGAATTTGAATAAATAATGTAAAATTCTTAAAAGACGAATTTACGTTACAACATATCATATTAAATAACACATTAATGTTCCATCAATTTTTACTACTTAATGTGGTAACGGGGAAGTACTTTTCCTTGATCAAGCAGCAGTTTCCTCGTGAAAGCAATAAGAACGCATATTAACTATTACACGTCAAAGGCAATGCACTATTGCAGACTTGACTTCAAGTTTCAAAGACGTAGATATATGTCCAATAGAACTTTTTTAACCGCTCTTAAGTTACTTAACTGCAAGTTTAGGCAAAAGCATCGTTCAAATTGAAAATAATGTGGCATCGCAGTAAGACACACAATTTTTGGCATCAAAAGTTATTTGAAGAACACTTAAAAGAAAACTTATATCCTATTATATATGGATAAGTGTGAGTTAAAATACTATAAAAGCATTTCGCATACATTTCTAAACATTTCGTTTAAGATTATGTATAACATAATTGCTTTTTTTTACACTCATTCAGTAATCAAACACAATCAAATGAGAGTAAAGCACTATTCCTGCGGTTGGGTTCTAATTGAAAATTTTGTATCATTAATAAACCAATGCAGCAAGCACACGAACGCATAACTGCAAACAATTGCATAAATAAACCAATATTGTATAAGGTTTACAATTTGATACAAATAAATAATTGCAGCCAATATTGCATTATGGTGTTAATTATGGTGTTTCCATAATTATGTGCAGACATCCACACACAATTATGAGAATGTATATATAAATGCGTATGGCATCGCATATATGTATATGTTTATTTACATATATGAACTCAATATTATTAACATTTTTGACCATTATTAAGCTTTCACACATTTGGCTATTTAATGAGACAAATACAGGCATAAACGCGAAGCATTGAGGTCACAATGACGGCGCGCTTATTTATACATATACCTTTTTTCAATCTACATGCTTTGCTCACTCTTTTCTCTCATTCTAATTATAAGTCGCAATACTTATATAGGAATCAGTGTTCAAATAAACTCTAAAAAACATTTTATGTGGTCATTAGTTTTTTATAAATATTTTAGTATTTTCCATATTCGCAATCGGGGCATAACTTTTGTCTTTCGGCTTGTAACATCAATGCAAAAGTTCTGAGTTCACTGTCTCTTTTTGCGTTTACGAATATCAGTCGAAGTCTCAGAAAGTCTACCTATCCTGCCACAATTGTGTTATGTCCCACTTGGGCTTCCTTCTATATCTATCCAAATTACCGTAATTCCTAGGGTCGTAAAAGGGGCGCAATTAGTGGAAATTACAGTGATAGATATTCCAAAGTACTTATAACAATAATATGCAAATAGCAGAAAATGTTTCTAGAAAACCGGCCCGAATGGGAGAAAGAGTACATACAATATATAAGTCCCAGAGTTTTTGAATTTCCCTATCCTGATCCTCTTGGTCTAGTTTTAGTTTTGACAAAACCATCAGCAGACTGATCTCAAATGATGAGTACCCAGTATTCGGTTTAAAATGAAGCCTGCTTTCTTTGTTGTTTTTATTTCAATAAGTAGTTCAGAAGTGTTATAAAACCCAAATGTTTATTTTAATTATGGTTAAACTATTATACAAAATGCAACTTTTTAGCCTTTATCTATTTTCTGTACGTTTGTTGCATGGCAACCAAATATTTTCTATAATAGACCACAGGAAACTCCAGCGGTGTCATTATATACAAATGTTTAATTGAATGGTGGTAAACTTTTACTAAATAGAATTTTATAACTAAAAAAGTAAAAGAGAGCACAAATCCGACGGAAAAAAATTTAATCGCAACCCTGATTTTAATCTCCAACTACAGATTCATCTCTATGTCATATATTTATATCGGTAATATCCTTGTTAATACTCAAAGTATGAAAATATTAAACTTATGATCGAGCTTGCAGGGTAAAGAACTCTGTCGGTAAAGCAACCGAGTGCAATCGAGAAATATATCGGCACGACCATTGGGCTGAAAATAAAAAGGTAATCTGAACGAAAGATAAGAAATTTCAGATTAAGATAGGTTGCTTAGATGAAAAATGCTAACGGATTTTGATTCCATATGAGACATATGAAAGAGGAACACAAACAATCTCGAAGTTTCATTCACGTCTTTTTCTCCTGTATTTTGAAGAATTAAGACAGTTTGAATTACATTACGGCTTTCACCCCTCAGCGTTGAAAGGTCGGGCCAGTAGTATCAGAAGCATTTTTCCTTTTTTTTCGAACTTTGAAATCTTAAAGAACGGGCAAGCAAAAATAATAAAGAAATTTTTACAACGTACTTAAAATTTTTGAAATTTTTGTTATTTAATCCAATCCAAGTTTTATTTCTATTGACGCCTTTTGATATAATGTTATTATGGCCACCGGTAAAGAATGAAGGGCGTAATCATTTTGTCGTAATATTTGCAACAACCAAAAGGCAGTTTCAGGAAAAATACATATATTTTTGATCAACACGAAACTCTGAATTGGTTAAGCCATGTCTGTCCGTGTCTCTCTTTCTGCGTTGTGCACACTGTTCTGGTAACAAAAACGAAGATATCGACTTCAAATGGGTGGAAACATAAGGTGTTTTTGAATGCAACTTGGTATTGGAAATGGGCAAAATTGATCAAACCACAACCCTGCAGTGGAGCAGAAAATGAACGCAGCTCGGTTTTTTTTAAACAAATATATGTGGATTTTTGCTTATTACGCACAAATTATAGAACGTAGAAGGCTGATATTTTCTACTTTTACTTTACGAAAATCTGTACTATTTATCCGTAAGAATAGGAAAAATCAGAAATGCACACAACCTCCTTTTTTTCACTTTTTTGAAGTTTCATGCTTGTTAATCACAAGTTAAATAAGACAGAATGTTTAAAGTTACTTTGTACATTCCTCAAATAAACATATACAATAATATTTGTCTTAGAATGCGTTGATTCTAAAATAAATGTGGTGGAGACCACGAGATGGCGGATTAATTATTTCTTAATAATATCACTGATATGGGCATCACATAAACGGACTTTCAGAGTAGAATGCAACAAGCCAAGTGCATTAATTTTAAATTAATTGTGGTGATCGTCACGAGATGATGGATAAATGTTTTCTTCAAAAAGCCGTCCTTATTGGTATCATGTAAAAGGATTTGAAGAATAGAATGCGAATGTGTTCTGAATTAGTTATGGTGGACATCATCACATGGTAGATTAATTTTTTTAACAATACCTTTCAGCGAAGTAAGGGATAAAAGACACTTAATAGAAGTACCGTATGTGAGATCCGGCCCCAGCCGAACATAACTTTCTCACTTGTTTTATTTTGGTGCTTGTCACCTATCCCTCCTGTCCTCCCTTTGGATGAACGCGCTACTATTTAGCGACTTTGGTTGAAAGGCGTTTGGTCTTTATATTTTTTATATATATTACTTAATTTTCACTTCTTTATTAAGCTTGTGTGGATGTATGTAGCCGCAAGAAGAGTTTAATCTGGGTACAGCTTTCGTTTTTTGAATGGATTTTGAATTGTACTTTTATGTTCGATTAGTTGCTTATCAAACTTTGCGATATGTTCTTATTTTGAAAAATTCATTATATGAAAAAAAAAAATTCAGTCTTAAAAAATTCTTAACAAAAAGTAGTACGCAATAGTGTATCGGCATTCTAAAATTCAATGCTTTTATATGACAAAAAGTTCAATTTTTAACATTTTACGATGAAAGCTGGTCAACAATAGCATTTTGACACAAAGATTAACACTATCAAATTTGTATTTATTTTTTGGAACCGTAGCCTACACTACATGTGATACAATGACACACTAGGTTTGTGTCGACCCACCTTTTTTATATCGATCGATTCGGGAACAAAGTGTGCTGGTATTACCGGCCGTGCTGCTGATGCAGTCCTTGACCCTTCTAAAGGTTTACGATGGTCATGTCCTGACTGTAGAAAGCGGGATATTGATTTCTACAAGCTCTTCACGGAGACGAGAAATTGTTTCTCAGATTTGAGCAAAAATCTCGGCTCTTTGTGGGAGAAGTTTGAACTAATCAAGACTAGGTTTGATGAATGTCGGTATATTGCGCAGTCATCTTCCTCTCCAGCTAACATAGTCTCAACGCGTAGCGTAGCGTGTGGTTCGTCACCTCCTAAGTCCGTTTCGTTGGTGCAAGTTAGCGATTCCCTAAAGGCTACAAATAATGTTAGTGTTTCTGCTACGGCTGAGTCGGTTGGTAACATAGATGTTACAAATAGTCCGAGAAGTCCTTCTGGCTTGAGCTATGCTGAAGTGGCAAGGGTGTCTCCTCCCATAGATGTCACTCAATCTTCTCAGGCGTCATTGCCCAAAACTAATAAGGGTAATAGTAAATCGTCCTCTCCTCCTCGCTGTTCGGGTGTAAATGCTGGTCGCCAAACTGAGCAAGCTGCTCGTGCAAGTGTGGTTACCCCCTCTATATTTTCCCCAACTCATAACTCCCCATCCATTAACCCTGCTGCTCCCAGTACTGATGACATATGCTTGAAGGCAGTTCCTCTCAGAAAGGCCATATTTGTGTCAAGACTGGCACCAGATACATCTGTTGAAAACATAAGGGGTTATCTGGCTGCGAAAGCCCCTTCTGTCAATTTAAAGCGAGTTAGTATTTTCAAACTGGGTCCTTCTCAAGCTAGAGCTATCTCATCTTTTAAAATTCTAGTTCCGACCGAAAATATGGATTTGATTTTAAATAAAACTTTGTGGCCGGTTGGATCATTAATTAAGGAATTTATCCCTCGGGACCGACCCCGTAATGCGAATGCATTAGCTCTTTCCCCTTCAAAAAACTAAATACTTCTTCAGCCTCATTTTCTCTCATTTATCAAAATGTTAGGGGCCTAAACTCAAAAATTCGTTCTACCTTCCTAAATTCAGTGAGTACGGAGATTTCCTGTCTGGTCTTCACTGAAACATGGCTGAAGCCAGTTCTACATTCGTCGGAACTTTTCCATAATTCGTTTCAAGTTTTCAGAAACGATCGTTTGTATCGCAATGGTGGTGGTGTTTTAATTGCTATTTCTACGGCACTCCCCACCTATTCGTTTGAATTTCCAACTACTCCCGATGTTGAATTTATCGCCATTCGAGTGAAATTTCCTAACAAACACTTATATGTGACCTGCTCCTATATTCCCCCAAATTCAGATATCTCGGTATATAAGAAACAGGCCGCCCTCATTTGTGAAGTGGCCAAGCAATCTAAATCTACCGATATAGTCCTTGCGTTGGGTGACTTCAACTTGCCTCAAGTCAATTGGTTTTACAGTGATAGTTCTGGCTGTTTGATTCCTTCCTCAACATCTGATAAAGCCGTTGTGTTCTTCAATGAATTATTTGATAATAATTTAGTTCAATACAATGGTACCCCTAATTGTAATGGGAGATTTCTTGATCTCTGCTTTGCAAATTTTCCTGAGGTTTGCGTTAATCGTTGTCTTCCGTTTAGTTTACCTGAGGATCCATATCATCCAGCATTGGGTGTTTCCTTTCATTACAAGTCTGTTGGTTCGTTGAACCTCTATAACGTTCCAAATTCAAATTTTTCATATCAACGTTATGATTTCCATAAAATCAATGTTTCCATACTAAAATCTCATCTTTCTCATTTTGTGCTCGATTTCTCAGAGGGAAGCATTGATAGCTTACTGTCGTCGTTCTACAATGTATTAAATCAAGCTATTTCTGCATCCGTTCCGATCAAGCAGTCCCGTCCTCGAAGTAAGGATCCCCCGTGGTTTAATAAGACAATTAAATACTACAAGAATAGGAAAAACAAGTTGTTCAAAAAATTTTCGAAAAGTGGTTCTTCTTTCGACTATTTCGCTTACTCTGTTGCAAGGCATAAATTTAATTCCCTCAACCGCCAATACTACTGCAGATACCTTCAGTTTGTTAAATCCTCCTTGTTTGCTAACCCTAAATACTTTTTTAAGTTCGTTAATTCCAAAAGAAAAATCTCCATAAACCCGTCGTTTGTGTCTTTTAATGGCTCCGAGTCCTCGGATGATTTTGAATCCTCAAATCTATTTGCGGAATACTTCCGACAGAACTTTTCAACTGCCAATTTTGATTTATCGGAAAATTATCCATATTCGATTTCTAATTTGGTTTCAATTCCTAACATTGTTATATCGGAAAATGACGTTTTTGAAGGATTGAACTCTCTGAAATATAATTGTTCGCCTGGACCCGATGGCATCCCCTCATGTGTACTTATATCTTGTGCTGGCGAGCTTTGTGATGTTATCTCAAAGATTTTTAATAAGTCTTTGAATTTAGGTGTTTTCCCTTTGTGTTGGAAGACTTCTTTCCTTATTCCTATTCACAAAAGTGGTAGTAGGCAACTTGTAGAGAACTACAGAGGCATCGCCAAGTTGAGTGTCTTACCTAAACTGTTCGAGCGAATTGTGGCTCAGCATATAGCCTTTTCCATGAAATTGTATATTTCTCCTTTCCAGCATGGTTTTCGAAAGGGAAGATCTACGGTGACCAATCTGTTGGAGTTTACTTCTCATGTTTTCAAGGCTTTTTCTAGTGGTTCTCGCACTGATGTCATTTACACTGACTTTAGCAAGGCGTTTGATATGGTTAATCATAGACTTCTTAGATTTAAAATCCAGACCTCTGGCTTTCCTCTCTTCTTAGTTGAATGGTTAAGCTCTTATCTGTATGGTAGATCATTCAGGGTTTTGTTTAACCTCATTACCTCGAATGAATTTCCCGTGACGTCTGGCGTACCTCAAGGTAGCCACTTGGGACCTATTTTATTTAATCTTTACATCAATGATTTGCCCTCCGTGATTAAATTCAGTAAGATTTTAATGTATGCTGATGATGTGAAACTGTTTACTTCTTTTTCCGTAGAATCGCAATCACATCATCTTCAAAGTGATTTGAACAATTTGGTTGCATGGTGCTCCCTCAATCTTCTGAAGCTAAATCTAAATAAATGTAAGAAGCTTTCTTTCTTAAGAAGGAAGTCGTTTAGTACCCAATACTTCATTCATTCGCACAGGTTGGAAGACGTCGATTCGTTCATTGATTTAGGCGTTCTATTCGATTATAGCTTACGTTTCAATTTGCATATTGAGTCCTCGTTAAGCAAAGCTAGGTCCGCTCTTGGTTTTATAAAGAGGTGGTGCAAAGAGCTTGATGATCCTTATATTACTAAAAGGCTTTACACGTGTTTGGTTAGACCTATTCTTGAGTATGCCTCTGTTGTGTGGTCTCCTTCATATAGATGTTACGTTGGTTCAATTGAATCTATACAAAAGCAATTCTTGCTGTTTGCACTTAGGAATTTGGGTTGGGACCCGATTTCCCCTCTTCCACCCTATGAAAATAGGTTGCTTCTGTTATCCTTACCGTCAGTCGAGAAACGTAGATTTGTTCTTGGGGTTTCCTTCCTAATCAAATTATTAAATGGTGCAATTGATTCGCCCGCATTACTTCGTGAGATTTGCTTTAATGTCCCTAACCGCTTCTCTAGGTACTTTATGCTGATAAAGCTTAGTCAATGCAAATATAACTTTGAACTGTTTAACCCGCTCAGAGTTGTTTGCAAGAACCTAAATGATGTCTATCATCTATTCTCATTAACGGACTCTTTAAAGTCTATTAAAGCAATATTGCTCAACAAGCGCGATTTACCTATGTCGTACTTAAACTGATTTAACCTTAGATTTTGTCATTATGAGTCGAAAATTAATTTGTTGTTAACAATTATCGGTTGCCAAGCTTATGCATGTTTGCGATGGCTTAGGGGTTCACTTGCAATTTGGTCCTGTATCGGTTGTGGGCGTGGCTCTATGCTAATTGTGTACATGCTTTTTTTTTTTTTTTCTTTCTTTTTTTTCCTCCTTATTTGTTTTATTGTACTTATACTAAGTTTTATTATTAAATAATTTTAAGATTTACTTAAGAGTCAATTGAACTCGACTGCCATTTTGTTTTAGTTGAGTTTCTTGTATAAGTGGAATAAATAAATAAATAAATAAATAAATAAAATAAATTTCTAAGTCAATTTAGACTTGTCTGTCTCCCCGATCGTCTTGTTTTCTTATGTTCAGTCTACCGGATGAAATTTTTGAGATATTTGAACGAGATATTTTGGAACGAACGCTACTGATATTTGTCTACCTCCCATATAACGCCTTATTTTAGAAAATCGTTCTATTAATAACAGTAGTGTGATGTTGGACATTTAATGGTATACCGTGGTCCTATCCTTCTGCTTGTTTTTATTTAACGTGCTTTACTGTCAGCCTACAGAAGTCTAATCGCCTTCGCATATTCAAACATATTGAAGGTTTCCCCGCTTTTTAATACCGGTAACAGTGCAATGTAATGCAACCAGTTTCACCGCTTATTCCAAAGGGCACTCGCTACAAATAGTTGATTGTGCTTTTCTGTTCAATCACTTTAACATTGGCGTCAAATAAAAGGTTTTGGAGAGTAGAATGTGGCAATCTGGACGCTTCCATCCTTCATTAAATATGGCGAGCACCACAAAGTGGCAAAACAATTTTTTCTTATTGTTAATCTTATCGATGTAGGTATTAAATAAAAGGGCTTAAAGAAACACTTGCGAAAAGTTAAGCGTGTTGATTTTAAACTAAATTGGAGGTGCTAAAAGTGTCGAATTAATTTTTGTTTAACGATACAATGGGTATTGAGCAAATGAAATAAGAAAACTGGGAGAGCAAAATAAATAGTACAAAAGTAGTTAGGAAGCAGTTTTATAATAATAGAGCAATTACAGAAATCACTGGGACGAGACTTCTAGAAAATAGATAATTGCAATAAACTAAAAACCAAAACATAGGTTATACAAATAAATTTTTCAAGTCATGTTTTAATTTAAGTGAACTGAATTATGAAAAATAAACTTTGCCGTAATTACTTTTATGCGGCATATTACAATTTTAAACTCGCCAATCTTTTACGTATAGTAACGTTTAAAAATGTGTAATAAGTAGAAAACTTATTTTCAACTTTTTAGCCCAAGTAAATAGTAGCACAAGAAAGAATTGTTACAAGAGTTGTTTAAGTTTTCATTTTTGAGTTGAATTATAAAATTTTTAGAACATACAAATTTCACTTTGATTGATTCTTTATTCGTCAAGCTCTTTTATGCACCCAACGTACATTAAGTCACACATACAAGCATGGTTATTCAATCTACATTTTTCTCAGTTGAAAACCATCCTTTATTCCCAATTATTCTATCTCAGTTAACGCTCACTTCTGTGTCACCTCGGAAAGCAATATTTGTGCATAAATAAAATACCTCATACAATAAAATCAAGAGTTATCTTGCGGTAACAATTGCCATTGGCAATCTAGGTAAGTTGATGTATTCGAATTCATAACAAAGCTCAATAATCTTTTCAAACTTAATACGTACAAAAAAGCTGGCAGCTCTTTCAGATAGATCACTGTGGTCTCAAAGATCTTTAATCGACGTTAGTTCTAAGAAGAGAAATTAATATAATAAACCTTTAACTGCTCCAACTATAAATAAGTGTCCAACAACTGAATTATTCTTCGGGCTGAGCGGCTTTCATATACCAAAATGTGAGGTGGGAAAATTCGAAGTTCTGGTTTTATTTATTTATTTATTTTTATTTATTCCACTTATACTAGAAACTCAACTAAAGAAATAACAGTCGAGTTCAATTGGCTCTTAATGCAAAACTTATATTAATTAACAATAAAATTGAGTATAAGCATAATAAAACAAATAAGAAGAAAAAAAAAAGAAAAAGAAAAAAGAAAAAAGCATGTACACTATCAGCATAGGAGCACACTTACAACCGGTA
>NW_024003115.1:66546-89216 GCF_014805625.2 Glossina fuscipes
AGTGTTGATGATGGTATTGTAAATTTCCTTCTGCAATTTTCTCTTTAACTTTTCTTCCAATGTATCTTTGAAGATCCAACTTTTCCATGATATCATCCATAATTAGAGGAGCAGAAGCAGCATACTTTGCCGCTCGATCAGCCTGCTCATTTCCCAGTAAACCGATGTGACTTGGTACCCATAACATTTTAATTTTTCCGTCGGGTGTAGTAATTATATTCCTTAATTTGTTGATGGTGCTCCATCTCGAAGTCGAAGGGTTCCGGGTAGCTAGTAATACAGACAAACTGTCAGTGACAATGACGGTTTTGAGTTTGTTTTTATGGGCAAGGTTGGCAGCGTGAAGGATAGCTCTGGCTTCGGTTATGAAAGTTGAAGTGCTTTCGTGAAATATGTGGTTGAGAAGGACCCGTCCTGTAGCATATACCACCGCACAAGCAGGAGACAGACCAGGAGATTTTGAGCCGTCTGTGTACAAAAGATTCCAACCAGTACTGTCCAATACTTGGGTTTTTTCAGCTATTAGATTCCTGAAGACGTAATTTGTAGTATCTTGTTTCTTGTGCATAGACAGTGAGATGTCAAAAGAGCAGTCTTTCAAAATCCAGGGAGGTTTAACCAAAAGAGCTGGAAATTTTTAAGGGAATGTTCAATTCCTTTGCGATGCACAAACAATGGTCAATTGCAAATGGTGACTTTGGAATTTTCTTCGCAATAATAGCCTTTCTTACGTCATCACCGAGAATGGATTTGTTTGAATTAAGAAGCTTAGGGACTATTTTAGCTTTTAACTCATACAGTCTATTTTCTAAAGTTGGGAGACCAGTTTCAATTATAATATTATTTATGGGCGTCGTCCGAAAAGCATAACAACTTGCTCTAACGGCTTGGTGATAGACCGGTTTAAGGATGTTGATATTAGATTTGCAGCTATTGCCATAAATTATCAAAGCATAGTCAATCTTGCTTAACACAAGCATTTTGGTAAGATAAGCGATAGTGTTAATATGCGCATGGCTTCTCCAAGCAACGTACTGTATGAAATTTACCCTTGTTAAAAGGGAGTTTTTTTAAACGAAGGCAGTGTGCTTTCCAACGATAATTGTTTGAAAACGTGAGCCCGAGAACATGGAGCGTCTGCACATTTACTACTGGTGAGCCGTTAATATGCATCAGTAGGTTTCCTGCATCGCACATTTGTTTTCGACAAATGTGCATTTTTTTTGATTTTTGTATAGAGATTATAGCTCCTGACGAGTTTGCCCATGTGGAGATCTCACATGCAATAGATTCGAGGATGTTGATTGCTTTCGTGTTGTCTTTTCTTTTGTAAAAATGTATACATCGTCCGCGTAGAGACAATGTTCCACTCTTGGTACACGGCAAAGAATTTCGCTAATTTCGTTGAAAGCGATCTGGAAAAGCGTGACAGAGAGAGGAGATGCTTGCGGAATGCCATTCATTAGCGGAAAGGAATTAGAAAGATGATTGTTGATTCTAACTTTGAACCGCCGATGCGACATGAATGATTTGATGTAGTTGAAGAATTTGGGTCCAACATTCCATGATTTCAAGAGTCTTAAGATAACATGAAGACCAACTCTGTCAAATGCTTTTTCGAAATCAATTGAGAGAATTGTTACGTGATTTCGTTCGGAAATTGCTTTGCTTGTGAAATAATCAATATGTAACAGAGCGTCGATGCATCCTCTACCCCGCTTGAAACCAACTTGTTGCTTTGTTATCAGGTTCTTGGATTCAAGAAACCAAGATAATCTAGATGCCATAATCTTCTCTAAAACCTTAGAGAGGCAAGATAAAAGAGAAATTGGGCGATAATCAGATGCGATGGAGACATTTTTTGACTTTGGAATTGGAACAACTGTTGCCAGTTTCCACATGTAGGGTATATGGCCAGTCATAAATATCGTATTATATAGGTCCAGTAATTTCTTTTTGCTAGACTTAGACATAGCACTGATCATTTGGTATGAGATGCGGTCTAGACCAGGTGTCTTCCCCTTCAAATTGGAGAGACAACTTCCAAGTTCTGAGGTGGATACGCAATTTTCCAGGAACATGGCACATCTATCGATATTATTTGAAGGAGATATTGGAGTCCTTTTATTTTCAATGAAAGCGCTGGAGAAGTTACTGTCAGAGGAGTATTCGCACCACACTTTTCCAAAGTAATTAGAAATCTCATCTGCGTCAGTTAAAGTTCCATTGGGAGTGCAGATGGCAGAAATTTGGTTCAGGTTTGAAGTCCCATTAAGTCTGTTGATTTTGTTCCAGACAACTTTCATTGATGTATTTCTGTGAATTCGTCTCGAGAAAAGTTCGAAACTAAGTGCCTTTGATTTCCGTAATTCCTTCCTGAATAGAGCATTGGCCTTTTTGTATAATAACAAGTGATTCTGATCAGGACATCTCTTAAAGCGGTGCCATAGATCCATTTTATTTTTCCTCAAAAACGAAAGCGTGTTGTTCCACCATGGAACCCTAGCTCGTTTAAAAGAGGTGTTGGATTGAGGAATAGAAAGATGAGCAGCCGTGCGAATCGATTTAGACATAATAGCAGCATCATGGTTGCAGTTTCCGTTAAATGGCTTTGAGTTCAAAAATGACTCCACCTGTTTGGAGTAATTGATCCAATCCGCTTTATCTAGGAGGAATTTGGCCTGTTTTGCTAGAGTAGCAGAGGACGTTGAAAGTTTAAGATCGATTATGATTGGAAAGTGATCACTATTATGTAGATCATCAGAAATAGACCAGGACACCAAAGGAAGAAGTGATGGAGAGCAACATGTTAAATCAATATGTGAAAAAGTATGATGAATTGAGAAGTGCGTTGGTTTTCCATCATTTAAAACGCAAAGGTTGCTTTGAAAAAAGGCCTTTTCTAAAACAGTACCGCGAGTGTTGTTCACTGTTGAGCCCCAGATGGTATTCCAGCTGTTGAAATCGCCGCATATAATTAATGGGGGGGAAAGTACGGAGAATAAACTGTAGAGTTCTTGCTGAGAAAACGATTGCGAAGGTGGAATATAGAGCGAAAGCACTGTAAATTTTATATTTAACATTATTTGTATCGCTACGGCTTGTATATTTGAGCTTAAATTTATGCGTTTGTGAGGTATACTTGATTTTATAAAAACACCTACTCCTTGTTTGGAATATGAGTTTTGATCAGCATTCGTGAAGTATCCAGTATATGATTTGGGTGGAATAGGATTAAAAGAGCTTCTACAATGGGTTTCTTGAAGCGATAAAAAGGTTGGATTAAAATCACTTATGAGCGTACGGAGTTCATCAAAATTATTAATAAGTCCCTTAATGTTCCATTGTAGAATTTTAAAAACTTTATTTAATTGTAATGACATGTAAGCAGAGTGGAGGGACGGTTAAGTTGACATGTCAGCATCTCCGTCGAGAAGGTCACTATAGGAATTTTTCGTGAATGATTTATTCTTACCAGCAGAATAATCTGTATTTAGGTGATTTGGTACATTTGAAGCGCAACGGGTTGGCGCACTTGAATAATTTGAAATTGAAGGTTGATTGAGGGATGAAAGAATGGATTCATTAACACTTGTGATTTGTTGAGTAAAGTTGAGAGCTGGAGATTCTGGAGAATTTGGTATATTAGATTTTAGCATATGTGTTGTTGTTTTGATTTTTTCAATATTTGCAGTTGCTTTGGTTTTCGAAGGTTGATTAATGGATGAACGAATGGATTCATTACCACTTGTGATATGTTGAGTAAAGTTGAGAGCTGGAGATTCTGGAGAATTTGGTATATTAGATTTTAGCATATATGTTGTTGCTTGGATTTTTTCAATATTTGCAGTTGCTTTGGTTTTTTCAATATTATCTTTGGCAAGTGATGTAACTGGTTTCGCAATATAATTTTTGGTTAATGGTGGAACGGGTTTTTCATTGGAAGCAGTTGCAGTTAAAGTCTTACTAGGCTCGATTTGCGAGGCAACAGCAGCATAGGTATTACTTTTGCCAATTCCATGGGCTACAGATGGATTTCTTTCCCGGTATGTGCGTCGCGCTTCGCCCATGCTACAGTAATTTTCTGTTTTGATTTTTAATATTTCACGCATCTGTACAAAACGTGGGCATTATTTGTTCCACGCTGAGTGTTGATCATTGCAATTTATGCAGAAACTACGGGTAGAGCTTTCAGTATGTGGAGGATGACCACAGTTAGCACAAGATGCAGCATTAGTGCATCTTTTTGCCGTATGACCCAGGCGTTGGCAATTTTTACACCTCATAGGATTTGGGATGTATAGTTCTACTTTACATTTATACCACGCCACATCAACTGTTCGCGGTAATCGATAGCGATCAAAAGTTAAAATAATCCTTCCTGTAGGAGAGCGTGTTTTTCCGTCATCATTTAGTTTGGTGAATTTATATATTTCAGTCACTCCTTGATTGCCCATTTCGCGAACAATTTCATCTTCCGGTACATGCTTTAAGTAAGGGGCATAAATTACGCCTGGAACCGAGTTAAGTTTCTCATGTAGTTTAGCTGAAATAGCACATAGATTAGCTAAAGAATTGGCCTTTATTAGTTTTTCGGTTGCGCGCGGGTTCCCAGCGAGGACCAGTAAATTCCCATCGCGTAGAATCGAGATCGAGTCGATGTATGTTGTAATGCTATCTAGAGCTTTTTTTATAGCAAAAGGGCTAATTTGGGAAATTGTTATTCGAGCATCGGTTGAAGAAGTAACAATATATTTTTTATCAATAGGGATTATATCGCTGATCGGCAACACCGGAAAATCTGATTTTTTACTTTTTTTTCTTTGGGGGGATGTATCACTTAATAGATAAAATCTATTCGGGTTTTTGTCTGGCGGCCCCGGGGCCATTATGCCTTATTGTTGTCTATTTATTGTTATTTTTGAAATAACCACTCACTTGAAAAGGTTTGGGAACTGTGCAAGAAGGTTGGGAACTACTAAAGAAAAGTGTCAAATGTTTTCAATTTTTTTTTTTTTTATTTTGTTTTTTTGTTTTCTATTTTTTATTATATATAGACGAAACAAAAGCACATACGCGATATCCGCGTTAACCAGTTTTAGCAATAACACTGAAAAGACAGAAGTTAAATACACAAAAACAGCGAAAACACCGAAACAATTGAAGAAACGCAGACGAATAGAAAACACGCACTACACTGAACACAAGTCGACTCGTCGTCTATGTTGAAAATCTTAATTTTATTAATTACCTTAAACAACACAGAATGTTTCAATGATGTCAGATATTATAATATGGGATCCGCCTGCAGTAGCCGAAGGCGAGGAATCTCGACTAGCAAGTCAATGGTCGTGGGTTCGAATCTCAAGTGCGGTAGAGTTTTTAATAAATCCGATAACCTTAGATGCTAGTGCTTTTAAGAGTTTAGTCTTAGAATTTATTTCTCTGGCGAAATTAATAATAATAATAATAATAATAATAATAACAGTTATAATGTGGCACACTTTTCTTTTGGAACGATAGCAAATCACTACCATTATGTTAACAACATAACAAATAGAGCAAGTTTTCATTAAGCTAAACTCTATCCTCCATCACTTCATAATCTTTTTAATTAAATTATACAGTCACATTTATTTAATCAGAAACACTATATTAAAAAAAGGAAAGCTTCGGTACCAATCGCATTCGAACGAACTTCGGATTAAAACGTGTTATTATATTTCTATAAACTTTTGGTTTCAGAGTACAGAAAACGGAGCCCTGAGTACCGTTTGTACCAGCCACAAAGCTTTTGCGTCACTCCCCTAAAAAGACTTTAATATCAAAAATAGTTCTTTTATATCAATAGGTTCTCTTTACTGTCTTTTAATAATTGAAAATAAAATTTTAATAAACTTGTGGGAAAATAAGAGTTTAACTTTCTGTTATAAAAAACTATTTTCATATGAAATTGGAAAACATATACATTGTGCTTGTAAAGAGGTATGTTAACAGATCCAGCTGGTACTATAAAATAAGTTATCATGCATTAAAGTGACTTCTATTTTGGCAGAACCATCTCTTGGACATGGACAACAAAAGGTAATGTAATTTAATCTAATATTTTAGGCGTAATAAGCGGCCATAAAATGCGATGGAACTACAACTGCTAAAGACGAAAATAAGTTTTTCCAGACTAAGCTATAATTTTTTTTTAATATTTATATACACTAGGTGGCCTGCTGAATGTTGCTTCACACAGGCATGTGTGTGTCTGCGTCCTCGAAGTTTACATTTACCGCATGAATGAACTCTTAACTTTATAATTCAGTTCTGTTTTATTAATTGGCTTAGTGATACTAAGAGAAAATATATGTAATAGTAGTAATAAATTTAGCTTAAATAACTTATCGTCAATGATCGTCGGACAGAACGGATGGTGTTCTATCGAAAGAAGATGTCTTCTTTCCCTCTAGTTGATACCTCGTTTTTAATCGTTTAGCAGATCACATCCCAACAATTCAACGTCATGCTCTTGTGCCTCCCCTTCTGTTCATGATTAGTTTCATCGCTAACGAACAGATATGCAAATTATCACATATTAATATTATCAAAATATTTATGAAACTAAAATACATATGATATAAATAAATATTTGGTTACTATTACACAGAAGTTTGCCTACCGCGCCTTCTATTGAAACATAGAAAAATTACGTAGTTTCCTTGAGCTGTGAAGCATTTGTTCTGTGTAAGTCTCACTTCTTTTCAATGAAATGAATACAATGACATCTATATAGAGCATATCCGTTCTTGTACATACGTTAACAATACTTAATCTAGGATTTTAAGCTTTCAAGCAAAAACTTTTATTCTCCATACGGTTCACAGACTTCGACTTCGACTAATGCATTTTGAGGGTAACACTAGCTTAATTTATTTAACTGTTTGGAAAGACACCGCATCGGCATCGCAATTTCATAAGATGGTTTTGTACATTAAATTAGCTAATCACAATACACGCAGACTGTCCTAAAATGTAACAAAGATTCTCGTTTAATACATATGAGGCTGGATGAAGAATTGCCAGTTTTCACAAAAATTCACTACGTTGCGAAGGACTGAAAAAACCAGTCAAGAGAAGGCGCCCCTCTCCCTATAGTTCAAACTGTAATATTTTTGGGCTGTCGGCATTACGCGACGTTGCCATAGTCATTCCTGCATTCGTATTATCCACACATCCTGGGCCACCATCCAACTTTCCCAACTGGCTGCAGCAGTAAAAACGCCTTCCAGCGGACGTCGATAGTGACAACAATTTAGGCGGAAAAGCTTATGGCTCTTCAAACATGCTTTTGAGCTTAAATAGAACACTCTTCCACCGTTGAAGTTAAAGCCAACGCTTTGCGATTTTATTTGGTTGTTTTTGGAAAAAGAAACTTATTCTCGTAATTAGAAAGCGAGAAAATAATTTGTTCAACAAGAGTTTGCAATTGCTAGTAATGTTAATTCTTCAAAAGAAAACATTTTTTTGTTCAAAAATCCCATACAAAACGCAAAGTAATACCCAATTCACAAAGTTTTTCCATAATAAAAATCTTCGATCACATGCATGGCTCCAAGAGATCTCCCTACAATTTTACTAATAGAAGAACTCATAAAAAACTTTGATTTATTTAATGTAAAATTATACATCGTTACCTGCATATAAGTTCCAAAAACATGCTCACACATTAAGCACTCAAAAAGTTACAATGCATACGGATTAACGTGTAAGTAAAGCTCTCGAAAATGAAGTGAATAAAAACGCAACAGTAAAACAAAATTGAAAATTCAATGAAATCATAAAAAAAATACATAAGAAATTTTCCACAGAGGCTTACAACCAATCTGGGACACTCTACAGGATAAAAACAATGTCAACTGAAGGACATCAGAGATTGTCTATTGCAGAAAGTAGATCAATTTCAGCTCGTTATTTTAGTGGATCAAAATTTGTTAGTAAAGCAACTACACTTATTACTAACAAAGGGTTTAAACGGACGCAAACAGAGAGCACGGCTTGATGTTTTGCGAAAACTACATTAATGTTAACCAATTTTCGTTGTTTAATAGCTTCCTTATACTATGGAAAAATAAAAAATCGCAATATCCGGCAGTAACCCGCATTTACGTAATATAATGAAGCCTTCCCGCCACACCGTTATGTGATAAACTTATAAAAATTTTTACTTAAGCAAGCGCATCCTCATACAGCTAGTTATGCACCTGTGCCCCCACTTATAACACAGTACGCACTTAGCTGAGGCAGTGTGTATTTAGATTAACTTGTGCGCCTTCATTTTCCATGGGCATAAGCACAAGAGTGTCGATAATTAGCTTTGTAAAAAGTTTTCCTTCTAGCTATTAACACACATTTGCCAATGGCTAATAGCAAGTTTGCGCACACATCCTTACATACAATTTACCATTAACAACATACAGCGACTATCTGCTTCTTTAGGATTATTCCCAGTAAGTACAGCTCAAAGTTCACTATAAAAAAGCAAAAAAGAACAAAAAAAAGAAAGCAAACCAAAGGGAAAATCGTAAACTTTCTGAATAATGTTGAAAAAAAGAGACAACAACAATAGCTACAACTAAAACTTTCATACTTTTTAGCTGGATAACTAAGTTTCCTACGTGTGTGCAAATATGTGTGTGATTGTTAGTGCTATGTTGTATTGTGCGGTGTGTGTAAGTGGGAAACAAAAGTATATAAAATCTAATAATGGCTTACCTATCAAAACTTGCGCTATTTAAACAAGAATTTTCTTGCCACCATCCTGAATGCACACATAAACATTAACACATGAAAGAAATATTCATGATACATATTTTCATTTTCTCTTTGTTTATTTATTCGTAAGTAATTCAAAAAAGGAAATCAAAGCTAATTTGCTGCATAATTGTTACAATAATTAAATCCTACAGAAATATAAAGGGATTTAAAAACTAAAATTTTACTTTTATTCGTAGTTTTTCACCATTTTGGCATAGCCGAATATAAGTGTACGCATGCTCTTTATGAAAATTATTAGTTCTTTCATACCGCACTGCCTAAATCTAGAGAACTTATTTGAAAGCACCTTAATAACAGAAAAATTAAAAAAAAAAAAAAGGAAAAAATGGGTGGAATGATGCAACGTGTTCCGCTTGACATCTAACCTCCTTTAAAACATTTCAAAAGCATAGCGTGAAGTATTGTTTCCACTGAAATTTTTATAATTAATTGGGTATTCTGCGTAGCATGTGGGAAAATGTACAAGTTGTGTGGGGCCAATGAGATCTCCAGAAAATTATATTTTTGTAACAATTTTTAGTGAACTTTGAGACACATCAGAAAACCGAACTTCATTTATTCTTTTAAATTTATTATATTTAAAGTTATACGGACATGGTCGGTTTGGGAAACGATCGACGCCTACCACCCCCATGAAAATATTTTCCTGATAGCAGTTGACATCTTTGAAGACCTTCCAAATTTGGTAATCCCAAAACTCAAAAATAATACTTAATCAATATGCGGAAGTTCAACGTCCATTGACAACCCAATTCTTATATAATATATAAAAGGTCAACGGTAACACTATTCGTTCCCTCTTCCTGTTCTTCCTTGTAAGAATAAATCGTTGCGAACAATTCTAATGACACAGTTTCGGCTTTGTTATCGAAGCTTGATATGTTTTTTTGGCGAAATTAGACTGAGTTCAGCATTTTAGAAAGGTACTAACTTGAAAAATTCGAACAAAAAATATCCACTTCAGTAAAGAAATTTTTGCATACAATTGAAATATCTGCCATTGAAAAATCTGTGCCTTGCACATTGCAAGCGAACGTTTATAGCTTTGTATTGAAAACTGCGTCCTATTCTTTTCTTTTTCTGTTTTAAGTGTACCAAATTAACCCTAAATGCTTATCAATACAAGCATTTCTATAGCAATTTTTCCCCTTAGGAAAAAAAAAACATTTCGATACAACCTTTAACGCATTGTAGGTACCCACATATTACTATGCATTTATAACTCAAATTAGAGAGTACTCATAATTCGAGTCAAAGTAACGGTGTCTTTCTTATTGGTTCAATTTTTGTTCAACATTTTATCATTATTTCCTCATCTACTTACCTACCAAAGGCATACATTTTCATATATAATATATGCTTAAAAAAAGTTTGAGAAATTTATGTATGTTTACGCTGAAGTACGACAACTTTTAACTGATAATGGACGTACACCAGAGGAGAAAGTTTATTTGTTCTGTGTTTGTTACAAACTCTTTAATTTAGTTAATTGGGCCAAAGGCCAAATCTGCATTCACGTTCACAATAAACACACATTTATACGCATACTTGTGTATAGCTTACCTGTTCAATTAGTTTACTTCTCTGATAAAGTTTTACGTAACTCAGTTGCACAATTGACCTTCAAAATTGGAGGAATAAGTAAAAGGTAAAAAATTCATTATGCACAGCCAGCCTTGGCGGAGCAACACAGATCCGCGTATACATTCAACGTTAGTTACGCAAAAACGTCAAGATGGCCAGTCAGTGAGTTGAATAGCGGTACACAGTGTAACTGTAGTTTAATTATATTTTAATTATATGACGAATTCAAGGCAATGTGAGCAATTCTTTCAGTTACTTACACTTCATTGATTTCTGACAAATAATAATTAATAATAATTACAATGAAAATAAACAAGCAGAGGTGAAATGTTTATAATTGTAATATTTCTAAATGAAAAATACTTTAATAAAAACTTAAAAAAAATCTTTTATTTGGTTTTGAAATTTTATTTATACAATTAGTTATTATTATCAATCATAAAATAGAGGACTTTCAAAAAGAACAACACATGTTTTCACTTTCCCCACTTTCAGATTTTTGATTATTTGGATTTATTCGGATATCTGGCTTCCATTGAAGGGAGCGCTTTATTTAACGTGTTCGTTTTGTTCACGTGATTATCGCCTTCTTTTTTGGTGTTGATTTAATACTTAAAAAAAAAAAAACAAAACAAAAGAAATTCACACGATTACAAGTGATTTTAATCCTATCTTTATACATTTAAAAGTCCTCTTACTTCAGTTCCACCGCAGTCACATAAACGATGTTCCTTGAATACTGGTCAAAATTCTTATTCAAAATAAGGAGTTGGCGTTATTGTAAGATCCAAGATACCTCACAAATAAATCAATTTAAACTCAAACATATAGACTATACCGATTCAAACCTCAACCAAAAAACTTTTAATGCTCTCGCTTTGTACCTCACTCTCAAAATCCCTTTCCCAAAAAGTATAATTAACTGAGGCGTATGAAACTTCTAATCTTTTTGCAAAATGTGATATGAGTATTCCTAGGATACCAATTTCTCCAGCGTCTTCATCGAATATAAAAGAGCTCTAACTTTTCTATTAAATGTTTTTCCTACTGGCAGATGTGCCGTATTCCAGGAAAATCCTATCCTAGCCATAGAACTTGAAAGCAATCTTTCTCAATCAATGTCGATCGCTTTTCATATGAAATGAATTGTGCTTTGGTTGATTCCAGTTAAAAGTAATTAGTTGACCTATGGAATGGGTCCTCTTAAATTCAAATGCTTCAACTACACAAAATCATTTGTGAGTCTTCAATATAAATAAGTGAAACTTTTTGCCCTTTACAATGTTTCTACTCAGAGGACGTACGCGTTCTAGCAACTCAACAAAGTAATACAAAATCAATCAACATCCATGAATCTATTATGGAAAAGATTTCAATGGGGGGGGACGCCTCAGGCGCTCAATGTTCAATACAAAAATCAATAGATGTACATTTGTAGAAAGCGCTTATGTGATTCAACACATCGGCTGATGCACCATAATGACTTACCAATAGAAAACGTGCAGATACTCAACCTTTTCGGACTTATGTTTCCCAAAAAATACCGTTGGAACCACAATATCTTCAATCAAAAAGTTTCACTTTAATTAGTGTGAAGTACATACCATAGCTTGCATGGGAAGGGCATGCACACTATTACCATTGCTTACCGTAGGAAAATGCGTATTTTACGCAAAAGTTGAATATATTTTCCCAAGTTTTCAAATCAGACTTTATAAGTTAAAAAGTACATTCATACCCGATCTTCTTAATTCCGAAAAAATTATTCTCGGCGAAGATGTGAAAAATATCGAAAGGTCATCATTTACCACTGACTACAGTTTTTACGTCGCAAAAAGGAATTTCCCTAAAAATTTTCTCAAACCTCCATGGGTTTTGGAAAGCTACACTTGTGACATTGCTCGATCTATGTCCATCCAAAAGTACACTCCAAATAAGACCTTCAGGAAAAATATTACTTTCTACCATCTCCTACGCCTGGTGGATGCTTCAGAACAAGTTCTACTTCTTCTAAGTTGTTTCAGAATTACCCTCAAGCTGCGAACATTGCTTGTAAAAGCAAACTGAAGACCCATTTTAACTAGTAGCCTGTCTGCGTTAAAAGTTATTTTGAATCCATCGACTACCAGCTGGATCACCGTTACCAGGTTAAGAAACGCTATCGCGACAATCGGTGATAAGACTAGAACTTTGTGTATCAAAACATTTCGGTTGATTGCGGAATAAGCGAAAAAATTTTGACTTTCAAATGTACAATGAACGGATAGGGAAAACGGATAAAACGAAAAATATCGAAGCACCTCTTCATCTATAATAATACCATCAACACTACTTCCTTGTTTATTTTCACCCAGTTCCTCCAATGTATCCAACAAACATTGTCAAAATCAAGATCACAACATTCGCGAAAATTCGCTTTAGCCATAAAATGCAAAACACAAATAGTTTCTTCAGAAATCTTCTCCAAACTGCAACTGTGGATATATTCTTATAATCATTCACCTACTTCGTTACTATTAAAGCAACCACATTCAGAATGACTAATCCTTTATCCTGAAATCCGCTGCACAACGTAATATCAATTTAATACCTAATTTTATTTTCTAAAATAGAGCCAATAGCCTATGTTGTTAGTGCTCAATTCTTTTTTTTCTTAGACTACGAATTTATTTCATTGGTGCAAAAAAAATTATAGTAACAGTAGTAATTATTATTCATAATTTTTATGCCTACGGGAGTATATTTATTTTGCCAAAACATCGTAAGGGGGTATATAGACTTTGTCAAAACATTTGCAACACTCTGAAGGAAGACTCAAGTTCTGAATAAAAGCGAGTACCTTCACATGCGATATGCAGACATGGTAAGTATTTTGTACAGTTTATTTTTATGTGAATGGGCCAGTTCTCATTGTGAAATATTAAAAATTGGACAGCTTTCCTATATAAAGACTTGCTTTGCGTAGGAACGGTTACATTGGAGAAGGTTTATAATATCAGCTTATATGATCCACATTTTTCATATCAGTATAATAAAATACTAGTGCTCTGTTACTGTTGTCGAGGAATTTTAAAAATTTCACTTTATTTCGTTTAATGACTGTCTTGAAATGAAATGGTACATATAGAGAGGTCATAAAAGTAGTACGATCAAGTATTATTCTCAATAGGGTTCGAAAGAACTCCCACTCGGGGTAAAACACATCAATATAGCAAATTTCGTGGATACATTTTAAAAGTTGCGGCCTTTAGATCGAACACAAGCGCAAAAATTAGCGGACAGTTATTCGACCGACGTAGGCTATGATTTAAAAGCCGCTTGTTTCAAATTTTAGCAAGCGTATGTCAGTTTTCTTGTTTAGATTGTATGTTGCCAGTCATGTGAAGAGGACAATGTTAGTTTCTTACCAAAGCTTCGTTAAAGTCCTTGCACTGCAACAACGATATGATTGGTTTTTAAACTAATAAATATATCTTAGTTTATATATATACGTTAAGGGTTATTCTCGAAATTAATCTGGGGAGAATAATATTTATTACTAATTAACGTTACAATTTTTATAAAACATTTGTCACTTGCTTTTATAAGTTTTCTGTGGTGCAATACAATCTAAGTAACGCGTTGTACTCCTTTAAACATAATTAAAATTACATTACTGAGGACATATTGGTTCACCTACAAACATTTGCACATGGTAAACGCAAAATGATTTGAGTTCGCAAAGATTACATGCAATTTAACGTTTACATTTGTGGTCAACAATTAACAGCGTCATGCTTAATTAGCCAACATAATAATGCACTCAACTTAACTTTCATCTACCACCGTTCGTTTCACGTTCGTGAATACCTATCTCATACTTATGTGTAAACCGCGTTATCTTATTCTGCCACATAGAATGCTTGATAGCTATAGGGCATAATGTTATGCGCGTTAATAGGTTATAAATAAAAATAAATAAATAAAGTACACGTAGTTTTAAGAAATTTTATTGTTGTAATGTCCTTCTTACATAGCAAAATGCGATCATTAACTCCTAAAATAAACTTGTGGATATCGTTATGTGGAGGATATATCGATTTCCCAAACTAAAGCATTTGCTTGTGCGCACGATATCATCACCTAGTCTCAGAGTTCTATGATCTCTTGAAAGCAATCATTTCAAAATTTGAACTGTTCAATATCATGAAATCATGTAACACTGATCATATTTGAATCGAAAACTAAAACGAAAAGCTTAAAACGATCAGAGAAATAGTGTGTTCGAAAAGTTAAACAAAGTCGTTTTTTGTCGAGATATTCATTTTGGTGTTTGTGCTTATGTCAGTGCTGCTTTCTTATCCACAAAGAACGTTATCGTTTTCGCTATCTTTAGTCGGCCGGTAATAGGATAGTTGCAAGCAAGCTGGGAAGTCACAATCGTTTTAGCTATGCTGATGTGAGAAGGGTATTTCCTCCCAGTGGTGCCATTGAGGCTATTCTGCATCTCCACATCGCCAAAAAATATTAATAAAAATAATAAATCCACCTCTTTTCCTGTATGTTCGGACTTTCCTCGTATGCTGGTTACCATGCAAGCCAAGTCGCACAAGCTGCACGTGCGAGTTTGATTAGTCCCTCTCACCAACGCAAGATTCTTTAGCAGAGAATCCTATCTTTCCTGGTAGGGATGACATCTGCTTGACGGCACTATACGCAAGAAAGGCAATATTCGTCTCAAGACTGGCGCGTGACACCACTGAAGATAACATAAAAACTTCTATAGTCCCATCCGCCAATTTGAAGCGTGTTAGCATTTTCAAATTGGCTCCATCTCAACGCAGAGGTGTGTCGCGCTTTAAGGTGTTAGTTCCGACTGAAACTATGGAAATTTTGTTAAATAAACCATTGCGACCAGTTTGATCCTTAACAAAGAAACTAATTTTCGGGATCGATCCCGTAATAATAATTTAGTAGTTCTTCCATCCTCAAAAACTAAACGGCTGCTCAGTCTCAGTGACTTTCATTTACTCAATTGTTATAGATCTAAACTCAAAAATTCTCTCGACTTTCCCAAATTTAGTTTTCCTGTCACTGAAACCTGGTTAAAGCGTGATTTACATTCAAATTTTTCACAATTCTTTTCAGGTTTTCAGAAAGGATCGGTTGGATTGCACTGCTGGTGGTATTTTAACATGAATTTCCTACCGCTCCTTACGTCGAATTTATTTCAATCAGGGCAATAAACACTTCTATGTAACGCCTAACTGTAACTTGCTCCTATATCCCCCAATGCGGATATTTCTGTTTATAAGAAACATGCTGCCCTCATCTGTGACGTCGCCAAGAAATCTAAACCTACTGACATAGTTATAGCGTTGAGGGACATCAATTTTCCACAAGTCATTTGGTGTCATAGTGATAATTCTGGCTGTAAGGTCCCCACTTCAATATCTGATAGAGCTGTTGTGTTTTTCAATAAATTATTTGATCGTAATTTACTTCAATGCAGCCGTATTCCATGGCAGACTGTTTGATCGTTTCCTTTTTCAGTTTCCAAGAGTTAGCTGTAAATTGCATAGTGCAGGACCGGTATCATCCAGCAATTTGCGTTGCCTTTCATTACAGGCATGATGGTCCGTCGAACCATTATAACCTGTCAAGTCCAATTTCCTCAAATTCCTTATTTTAATAAAAGCAATATCTAGCTGCGTAAATCTTATTTTTCACACATTATGCTCGATTTTTCTTCAGGGACTATTGAAACTTTACTATCATCGTTCTATAATATATACCCTTGCTATGGTTTAACCAGATTATTAAATATTACAAAAAAAGGAAAAACACAATTTCCAAAAAAATTTATGAAAAGCGGTTCTGCTTGCGACTATCTTGTGTATTCTACGTACTGCAAGACGTAGATTTAGTTGCCTCAACCACCAAAGTTACTGCACATACCTGCAATTGATAAAATCCTCACTGCTTATCAATCCCAAATATGTTTATAAGTTTATTAGTTGTTAACTCCAAAAGAAAAATCTCCATATATTCCTCGCAGGTTTCTTTCAATCTGATGAGCTATGTGTGGTTCTTTGAAACATTTCTATTTAGTCTTTGAAATCAGGTGTTTTCTTTTTATGTTGGAAGAGTAGTTTGCTTACACAATGTGGAAACAGACATCACGTTGAGAACTATAGAGGTATCACCAAGTTGAGTCCTAAATTGCTTGAGAAGATTGTTCAAGTAAGCGTTTGACTTAGTTAACCATAACTTATTGATCTTCAAACTCCAGCCCTCTGGCTTATCTTCTGAATGGATTTGATAAGCTCTTGTCTTCATAATAGATTATTCAGGATTTTGCTTAACTCCACCACCGCGGATAATTTCCTGTGACGTCTGGCGTCCCTCAAGGCAGCCACTTAGGACCCCTTTTATTTATTTTATACTTTAACGATCTCCTCTCATTGTTTAAATCCAGCCACATCTTAATGTACGTTGACGCTGTTAACCTATTTTCTTCCTTCTCCTTGGAATCGTAATCGTGCCAGCCTGAATTTGAAACAAATAATTTGGTTACATGGCGCTCGTTAAATTCAAGTGGATTTCTTCGTCAAGGTAAAATTCATTCAATACGGAGTATTTCATGAATCGACACAAATTGGAAAACGTTGATTCGTTTGTCAATTTAGTAGTTCTATTCGACCAAAGATTATGCTTTAATTTGCACATTGAGCTCTTTAAGTAAATCTAGGGCCGCGGCAAGTTCCATTAAGAGATGGTCCAGAAAGCTTAAGCATTCTTACAGTTCGAAATGGCTATAATTAGACCAATACCTGAACATGCCTCTATTGTGTGGTCTTCTTCCTGTAGGTGTTATGCAGGCATTCCTTCGGAAGCAATTCTTGCTATTTGCCTTTGAGAATTTGGTTTGGCGCACGCCTGTCTTTCTGCCTCCTTATGAAAATAGGTTGCTTTTATTATCCTTAACATTACTTGATAAACGCAGATTTATTCTTAATGTTTTTTTTTTTAACTAAATTAATAAATGGTATTATCGATTCGCTCACATTACTTGACAGGATAAACTTTAATGTCCCGAATCGGTTCTCTAGGCACTTTACTTTCATTAATCTGAGTCAATGTAAATATAATTATTTAATCCGTTCAAAGTTGTTTGCAGAAACAAAAACGGTGTCTATCACTTAATCTCAATATCAAACCCTTTAAAGTCTATCAAAACAACTATCCGTGACACGCACGATTTGCATTCGTCGTATTTAAACTAACTTGCAATCTTAACATCTCACTACGAAAATTAACTGGCGTTATTTGCTGTTATCGGTTGCTAACCTTTTTTATGTTTGTAATGGTTTAGGGTTTCTCTTTTTTATTTATTTTTTTCTTTACTTCTTATATACTTTACAAGTTTTTATCATTAATTAGGATATGCTTCTAAGAGTCAATGGAATTCGACTGTTAACTTATTTTAGTTGAGTCTCTTGTGTAAGTAAATAAATAAATAAATAAACAGAATAATGCAGTTTAATTTTAAGCTAAAGTTTGCAAAAAATTCAAAATTAAATATTAAGAATTACAAATTTCATATTTGTGTAAAGAAAAAATGAAAGTCGCCAACCCGCGTGAAAGAATACAGCTGACAGTAAATCAAAATCCAAATATATTGGGTAAAAGCTGATGATCGAAATCAAAAACATTGCAGCGAAAACCTGACTATCTGGTCCAAATATTTTAGAATTATAGAATTAAGAGCATGGCAGGCCAGTGATGATTACAGGTGTAGCTGATCATCAATGTCAGTTCCAGAAACAATCGAACTCTATATTCTTAATATTAAAATCGATTTTTCAAAGTCGTCAAAGTTTCATAGGTGTTATCACGAAAAAAATGAAAGTCACTGTCAAGAAACCCCATTTTCAGTCATTTGTGATAAATTTTACGTCCTATGCATACGCTAGTTAGTAGGATTAGCCAATGAAACTGCCAACTTTGTAAGAGTACAATTGCGATTCCAATGTCATAGTTAATAGGGCAACATTCAAATAGGTTAATAGACCCTTCGTAGGGCCACTCGCGGATGCTAATTTTAATCACTTTTGGCGTGCGAGGGTTGCTGTCGGTAAACGACACAAAATGGGAGGGGGAGAACTTTTCTCTTGCTTGAAAACTATAGCAATACACCTAGGGCTCTCTACCGATGGACCCATTTTTCGTCTACGTAATTTGTGAAGAGGAATATAACGTCCCTGCATTACCAGAGGAAGAAATTTTGAGGAAGCTAGCAGAGAACAAGTTGTAATCAACGAGGATCGGTTGGCAAAGACGTGCACAAGATGTGCTTTGGAGTAGATGTTTAATGTGCTTGCTAATCCATTTTCAGCACGGGGAAGCAATTAGTACGTTGCATTGCAAATATTTTAATATTCTTGTTAAAGGAAGAAGCTTCGCGCAACACAACAACATGGCAACTTCGGTTAAACCAAAAGACAAATGTTGGTGTAATCGAGTTACCGAGATGCAGTGAGGTTCAAGAGGAGTTCGGCATTTTAACCCAAACGATCAAATTAATGTGCTTCGCAAATTGGAAACTAATGCACTGCATCGATTCCGATCCTTCGCAAAGCTAATGTGTTGGCTGAAATATTTGCTTCAAACGATCATTTACCACACAGCGACCAGCGACTGCTCCCATTAGAAAGAATACCATGCTCGACGCTTACCATATTCTTATTCCATGTTTGAGGATGTTAATATCATTTCTGTAGCGGCATTGACGTTGCTATATAGGTATTGCTGCCCAATTTAAAAGTTTCACGTTTCATAGTTGAAGAAGAAATTTGTTGAGGATAAGTATGCGAAAAGGATGGGAAAATGGCAGTGGTTAGAATTACCGCGAGTCACTGTGCGTTGGCTCATTTATAAGCTTCATTAAGCAGTTTACAATATAAGCGTCATGACTGTCTGGCGTTGTATGGGTAGAATGGCGCAGACGATTGTTGTTGTGGACAATGAAATCGCCAGCAGCTACGATTTCCCTTCCAGGGTTATTATTAAAAATATACGATATTGTGTTGGATATGGTATCAAAGCCGTCAGGGGAAACCCTCCTATCCACGATTGGACTTTTTTAAACAAACTCGTAATGCAACGTAAGTCAGGATAATAGATTTTACCCATTGTGTTGCGAATATATTACGAAATTTTACGTAATTTGATTCCCAGATAAATGAAAATCTTGTGGATCACTGCAAAAGCTTTTCGTTATGGTAGTTTCCATTTTTAAATATGTTTTCGTTAAAGATTTTTGTTGCCGATTACCGATTTGGCTGCATCTGGCAAAAGGAGAAAGCCATATTCTTCACTTTGGCTGCGCCGAAGTGACGCAGAAAGCGGCCTCTCTCTAATGTCCTTTATTTGATATCCATATCGCTGGTGTTAAGCAGATAATGTATTTTCATGTGAGGAATGTACAAAATAGTTTTAAATATTCTCTCTTCGATACCTTGTGATGAATAAGCATAAAACCTAAAAACACGAAAAAAATGAAGTTTAGACACTAATAACTTTTTGTGGGGATGACCGATTTTTTGCATTTTTGCAAGTAACTCTATATTTTACTTTACTTTAGAATGCTTTCTCAAAATAAAGGAAGAAAACAATTTGGATATGCTACTTAAATTGCGCCCTGAGTTTCCGAGTAGACAGAAGACCTCGACTGACAACTCAATTTCAACTGCAGTAGAGTTTTCAATAAATCCGATAGCCTTACATGGCTAGTTTAAGGCTTTAGTCTGATAGTTTATTTCTTTGGTTACATTAAAAGTAATAATAATAACTCTAATGAACTCTGCCCTTCGAACAGTGACGATATTATTTATGAGTAACACCTTCAACAACAATTCCTCTACTTAGTCTGTAAGCCTATCGAAAGTAAAAGAAACTGATGTTCTTAAAAATTCTCACGAGCGTGTTCTTCAGCGTTTTAAAGGTTTGGAAAAAAACTGAAGAAGCATATAAAAATCAAAACGCAATGGAGAGCTTTTATGAACGAATACATAGAACTGGGTCACATTTCGCTGGTCACATCTTCACCAAATCTACCACATCATAGCGTACACAAATATGATACAACAACAACAGAATTGAGAGTCATTTGTGACAGTTGTCATCAGAGTTTTCATTAAATGGCATACTTCATTCCTGTCGTACATTTCAACCAAAGTTATTTCATTCGCTTTTGTGTTTTCATTTCTTTAAGGTGGCTTTGAGTGGTGATATTTGCAAGATGCGTCAAACCTAAAAAGTTAATATCGACGCATGTGGGTATAAGTCTTTTTAGCAATTCGTACTACGCAACAACTCTCAGAAAGATGATTTCATAAATCAAAAATGGTATTCAAAAGATCACGCCGTTCTTCGTGATGTTTCACCAGCAGATTGTGAGCAGTTTTTCAAATTTCATGGTGGAATTGATATAGGAAGGATTTTCAGTTCTCTTTGGGGTCTTAGAATTAATGAAGAAATTTTTTCGTTTTCACTTACGGTAAATGCAGCTACAGAATGCATCGTTTTGTTCACTAAAGCTCCTCTATATGGTCGCTTCAATCTAATTGGGCTAATAATCACAAAAGCCAAAATATTCATGCAGATTTTGCGGAATGAAGACTTACCCTAATCATTGCATTCCGCATGGTGTTTCCTCGTTTCGTATCCTTGTCAAACTCAACAATACAAATTCATGCTTATTGTTATGTTAGCTTAACACCATATGGTACACTTCTCTTTTTGCTATCTGGGCCAGACAGTATCATTGAAACCTGTCTATAATAGACAGTTTCGAAGTCCAGACTAGTAACGTTTTAAAGTGTAACCGTACCCCGGCCAGAGTTGCCAGCAACATTGCTGTTACCGGAATTTCTAAATAGCGTTCCCAGTTCATTACCCTATGAACATGGAATTCATTGCTCATCGGATTCGTCACAGTTTTGCCATGGTTACGCGAGCAATTACCTAATTTTGACATATTCATAGATAACAGACTAAACCGAATATTTTATCGGCAGGCGAAGAACTCTTCATTGGAATATGTAGAAACAGGGCGCAGATTTTGTAAAAAATGATTACTCTGAACAGCCAAAAAATCCAAGCTACACTTTTATCCGCCACACAGTTAGTGAGAGAACTACAATACCGCAAATGTTTACAAAGCCACCCCATCTGAAATAGGGTCCCAATCTTTTGATTCGCAACATACCGCAGACGCAGTTTCCAGCAGAATATAAATCCTTAAGAGTAAACAGAAACATCGCATCTATAAGCAACCTTCATTCATTATAGATGTAGCAAATATAATTCGTGTTGGTGGAGACCTAAAAACTCAACTTTGTATTTTGGTAATCAATATCTCATCATATTACTAACTCTTCATTTGTTGACTGAGGCAGCTGTGATAAGTGCTCATCAAAGGTCTTGGCATACATCGCCGCTCTACTTTGTAGTGCAGTATTAGCCCGTCAATGGGCCACAAGCAACCATATATAAAAATTTTAGAAGTGTCAAGCGTACAGAAGCGTAACGAGCGGAGTGTCAACACGAATGGACCAAATTGGTCAAAGGGCGTTCCACAGTACATCAGTGAACATCAGGTGAGCACGGATCTTGCGTAACGTTTTATAGAAAAATGATAAAGCTGACGTTTGCTAACATAAACGTCAAAAAATTTCTGTATATAATGGTTTTGAGCACAATTTTAATTATTCTTGTTCACCTGCAATAGCTAATAACATAATATTTTTAATAACAAAACTAAACATTACTGTTATGACTAAGTAGTAGGGTAAAGGTTTCAAAAGGAAATTGCAAAATTAACGTCTAGCCAAAAAATTAGATTATAGACAGAGAACACACCACCAATACGGAAAGTGAGATGCTTGCCGGCGAACAACGTTCGTAAATTGGCCCTAACTACATCTTATTAATACCTTAAAGTTATTAATAAAAATGATTATCTTATATAAAAATCTTATACATTAATAAAAATGATTATTTTATATAAATAAACGAAAAAGATAAATTTTCATTTATAGGAGAAGCTATAAGTGTAAAATTTTTATATGTAACGTAAAAGCTGCACAAATTCACTGTCTATACTACCTGACTTCGTATTGTACACACTTACATACATGTAGACACATTTTGCGAAATTGCATCGATAAATATTGTAAGGAAGCGATTTTGCTTCCTTACGAAATACAAGTCCGTCCGCC
>NW_024003116.1:0-2044 GCF_014805625.2 Glossina fuscipes
TCGGTAAAGCGCGGAAATGAGAATAATGCAGATTAATCTCAATCACGGCGAAGCAGCTCATGACCTACTTCGGCAAACGGTCGTTGAGAAAGAGGTGGACCTGGTACTACTGAGTGAACCATATCGCAGGGCAAGTCAAGGCACTTGGGTAACCGACGCGTCCCAAAAAGCAGCAATTTGGGCGCCTGGTCCTATAGCACTTTTGGATGGGGACTGCCAGCACAGCGGATTCGTCAGGGCGACAGCTAAATATATATGCTACTATAGTTGCTACGCTCCTCCAAGCTGGACACAAAGCGAATTTCAAAGCATGCTAGATGAACTCGTCGCAGATGCCCGGGAGAAGCCTTCCGTATTAATTGCGGGGGATTTCAATGCTTGGGCCTTCGAGTGGGGCAGTAAGGCCTGCAATGCGAGAGGACGCAGCTTGCAGGAGGCTTTCGCCATGCTGAAAGTATCTCTTCTGAACGATGGGCAGCGAGATACGTTTCGTAAGGCAGGAAGGGGCGCGAAAGTAGACCTCACCTTTGTTAGCGACAGTCTAGTGGCCAGATGCAAGTGGTCGCTGAGCGAGGAGTACACAAATAGCGATCACCAGGCCATCTTCCTCGACATAGCATCCAGAGAGGACAAAGGTAATAGGTGGAATAAAACTACCGGGCCGAGGTGGAGAGATGCACTTTTTGACGAGGATGTCTTTAACACCATTATGGACTCCTACATGGGTGGAGACGGTACAGCTGGTGAACTCCGGCAAAACGTAGCAAAGTTGCTGGTACAAGCATGCGACGCCGCCATGCCCCGAAGACGAAATACACGGAGAAGAGTGTCTCCGTGCCATTGGTGGACCGAAGAGATAGCGTCTCTAAGAGCGAACTGCTTGAAAGCCAGAAGAAAAGTGCAGCGCTCGAGAGGTAGGGAAAACTTCAATGAATTGCTCCTACTCTAGAGAGACCTGCGCAGTGACTTAAAGAAAGCCATAAGGGCCATCAAAAGGAGAAGTTTTGAGGAAATATGCCAGGATGCCGATATTAACCCATGGGGAACGGCATATGAAGTGGCCTTGAAGAAGGTCAAAGGACAGAAGGCACCGCAAATCACGTGTCCGCTCGCGCTCCGAAGAATAGTAGCGACACTTTTCCCGCAGAGGCCGCCGTATGTGTTGGTAAACCTCCTCGGCAGGGAAGAGGAAGCCATACCAGCAATTTCTGCCGACGAGCTTTTAAGCGCCTGCAAGCGGATTGGTGACAAAAAAACCCCTGGACCAGATGGAGTCCCAAACAAGGCCTTAAAGGCAGCGATACGAAGGAGGCCAGACGTCTTCATGATGTTGCTGCAAAGGTGCCTGGAAGAAAGGACGTTCCCGGACGTATGGAAGATCCAAAGGCTAGTCCTTCTTCCGAAGGCCAATAAGCCACTGAACGAGCCATCGTCATACCGACCCATCTGCCTGTTGGACACAATGGGCAAGGTATTGGAAAGGGTCGTATATGAACGCCTGCTAGCTGTGGTTGAAGAAAGACGTGCTCTCTCGGATAACCAGTATGGATTCCGTAGAGCGCGGTCTACAATAGATGCCATAAGCCACGTCGTGGCGCTTGCCTCAGACGCCATAGCCGGTGACCGATGGAGGGGCGGTGACAAAAAGTACTGCGCCGTCGTTACGCTAGACGTTAAAAACGCTTTCAACTCGGCGGACTGGGGGCTTATCCGCAAAACCCTCATAAGGATACAGGTTCCAAGGTATATACTTGAGATAGTGACAAGTTACCTTTCGAACCGCACGTTAGTGTACGACAGCGATGATGGAAAGCAATCGCATAAAATATCGGCGGGTGTTCCACAGGGCTCAGTCCTTGGTCCTCCCCTGTGGAATATAATGTACAACGGCGTCTTTGAGCTTAAACTTCCTACCGGGGCAACGATCGTCGGCTTTGCCGATGATATAGCAGTCGTAGTGACCGCAAAACACGTCGCGCAGGTAGAAGCGAGAGCTAACGAGGCTATCGTGAAAGTGAAGTTGTGGCTAGAAGAGATGGGGCTG
>NW_024003117.1:0-1051 GCF_014805625.2 Glossina fuscipes
GTGTTAAAAATGGAAGTGAACAAAGAGAAAATTCGGTACATTTTACAGTTTTTCTTTGACAAAGGCGAAAATGCAAGTCAGGCGGCTAAAATTGTGAATGGTGTTTATGGTTCAGAAACTGTAACAGCCAATTATGTGCAATTTTGGTTTCGTAGATTCCGTTCAGGAATTTTTGATGTTAAAGATGCACCTCGCACAGGTAGGCCGGTCGTCGAAAATGTCGACAAAATCGGAGAAATGATCGAAGTTGAACGGCATGTTAGCAGTCGTAACATCGCCCAGGAGCTAAAAATCGACCATAAAACAGTTTTAAACCATTTACACAAAGCTGGATTCAAAGAGAAGCTCGATGTTTGGGTGCCACACCAATTAACAGAAAAAAACATGATGGATCAAATTTCCATCTGCGAAGCCTTGGCCAAACGGAATGAGATAGACCCATTTCTTAAACGGATGGTGACTGAAGATAAGATGGTCAAAGAGCGGTGAAGCACCTCAAACGGTGGTCAAACCAGGACTAACGGCCAGGAAGGTTTTGCTATGCATTTGGTGGGACAGAAAGGGGATTATTTATTATGAGTTGCTTCCATGTGGCCAAACGCTAAACTCTGATCTCTACTGTCAACAACTGGACCGTTTGAAGATAGCGATTGACCAGAAACGGCCAGAATTGGCCAACAGGAGAGGTGTCGTGTTCCAGCAAGACAACGCTAGCCCACACACATCTGCAGTGACTCGCCAGAAACTTAGGGAGCTTGGTTGGGAAGTTTTAATGCATCCGCCATACAGTCCGGACTTGGCACCAAGCGATTGTCATCTTTTTCTTGCATTGCAAAATTTCTTTAATGATAAAAAATTGAAATGTAGGGAGGATTGTGAAAATCGACTACTAGAGTTTTTTGCAAATAGAGACCAGGACTTCTATGAGAGAGGCATTTTGAAGTTACTTTAAAATGGCAACAAATCATACAACAAAACGGTGCATATTTGACCCAAATCGGACAATCCGAAGCATGTTAAATAAAGTCCTGAAGTTCATATAAAAATAATG
>NW_024003118.1:0-275 GCF_014805625.2 Glossina fuscipes
AACTTAACTTGTTAGGCGACGACGAGCGTTGATTAATACGTACACATAATAATAAGTGACAACATTAGGCTATCTTTTCCACTCCATACTCTCCTGTAGTAGAACTCTACATTGTTTAAGAGTAATCTACTTATATTTTAGTTTTTTTCAATTTTTCTCAATCTGTTCGTCTGGTTAACGACGATATCAATTAAATCAATTTTTAATTTATATCCAATCTTCTAGTTCAAAGTTTCTTACAGATTAACTTTTTTTAAAAGTTTCTTACAGATTAA
>NW_024003118.1:285-1709 GCF_014805625.2 Glossina fuscipes
AAAGTTTCTTACAGATTAACTTTTTTTAAAAGTTTCTTACAGATTAACTTTTTTTAAAAGAAGCGTAGACGGAAGCTGTAAAGATGGGTTTTGATTAAAATTCGAGAATTTCGGCCAAGGTTTGAAGTCAAACGCCATGCAAAAAATTGATCCCAAGTTTAAGAAACTTTGCATTGCTTTGTAAAAATGCATAGCACAACATTCAGCATGTAGGCGCAAGGTTGAATGTAGCTAACTCTAAACTTATCCACACTTGCCCCTTTGCGAGTTATATCATGATGTGGCTTTTTATCACTTATTAGAATCGTGTAAAAATTAAATTGTTACTGTTTTTATTTCTGGCTCAAATTCATTCATTTGTTTAAACAGTACATATTCTCCACATGAAAACTTCAAAAGATAAGAAAACATGTGTCTGTTGATACAAATTCTGCATAAACTTCGGCCCAGCTGAGTTCATAGCTTGTAAACAAACTATCAAGTGATAGATAGAAGATATGCTGTGACGAGATTCGCTTTTCTTTGCTTTTCCACTAATAGTTTTCCTCGGCCGGCAACTGCATGACGCGCCGCGAATGTGCACTTAGTTTTTCGTTCTCCAGGGAATTTATTATTTTGGAAAATTTATTAGCTGGAATGAACTGGATTTGTGATTTCCGTAACACTACTCTTTTGAAAAGTCATATATACCAAAATAAGGTATTCCTTCTTGATTGCGACACCTCGTGGTACAAAAATACACATATTGTAAAAAGGGTTAGTTCTGGTATTGTTACTAACCTTACATTTATAAATGCTTTTTCCGATGCAGAGGCAAAAGAATTTTTTCGGAAATCTAGGATGAAATAATCAAAAAATTCAAGTTGAAACTTCAAATGAGGCTCGAAATACTTTCCCGGTAAGGAAATACCTCAGCAATTGGATAACAGAAAATTAATTCGCTTAAGAAGTTAATTTTGTTCGGTGCAGATTGCAACAAGAATGTTTCTAATGTAATAAATACTTATTGTAGTTTCGGATACAATAATGTGTTAATTATATAAGTGGTAATCGTAACGTAATTTCCACAATTAGAGGGCCTCCTTACTAATGTCCGCAGAGGTTCTTCGTTATCCGCAGAAAACTTTAAGATATTCTTTCTTCAGGAATTTTTGGCCATACAAGAATAAATGTCGACACAGCCCAGCTTCGACTTTGCCCTTAACCTGCCTATTATTTCACAGCAACGTCGGAGCTGACTGGACGGTAGTACGGTTATCGATCACCAAGAGGTTGGAGGTTTCGCTTTTCTCTAACATGAAATTAATTTAATTGATTTTTACATATTAGAAGGGCATACTAAGTATAAGCATGTAATACAAGAAGACTTGGCAAGGCCATCTTTTATTGTACCGATCCAGACCAGAGTCACCTCCTGCATGAAT
>NW_024003119.1:0-131 GCF_014805625.2 Glossina fuscipes
AACAGGTCCACGCCGGAGCGACAGAACTGCGATAACAGTTTGGCGAATCCCCCCTTATACTGCCGCCCTGCCCAACAGATCCACGCCGGAGCGACAGAACTGCGATAACAGTTTGGCGAACCCCCCCCCCT
>NW_024003119.1:231-2942 GCF_014805625.2 Glossina fuscipes
ACAGATCCACGCCGGAGCGACAGAACTGCGATAACAGTTTGGCGAATCCCCCCTTATACTGCCGCCCTGCCCAACAGATCCACGCCGGAGCGACAGAACTGCGATAACAGTTTGGCGAGCCCCCCTTTATATTGCCGCCCTGCCCAACAGATCCACGCCGGAGCGACAGAACTGCGCTAACAGTTTGGCGTACCCTCCCTATACTGCTGGTACTTATTATTATCATCATTACCTTTCTTATATTTTTTGTGTAAACGTTACCCAATACAATTACAAAAAAGGAAATCTAGCAGATCCTCCTTCAACAAAGTTCAACGAAGTAAAGTTGATCTGATGCCAGGCACCACTTCGTGTAGCGGAGCCGTCTTACATCAAAGCAACTAATTGACTCTATCACGCGAGGAAATAGATTTATTTGTAACATAAGTTGAAACTAAAGAAAAAAAATCAGAATCAAAAATTGAAATTAAAATAAAAAAAAAATGGAATCAAAAATGGAAATAAAAAATTAGAACCAAAAATTGAAATAAAAATTAGAATCAAAAATTGAAATAAAAATTAGAAGCAACAATTGAAATAAAAATTAGAATCAACAATTGAAATAAAAATTAGAATCAAAAATTGGAGTTAAACTTTCACTGTTCACTGTTTTCTTGTGAACGGCACTCGTGACTTCAGACAGACAACCGGAAGCTGGTGTAGCGTAGTCAAGCAAATCAAGGAAAGGCACCTATTATTATAAATAATTCCTAATTCTTTTTATGGTGTCTTTCACATTCTCCACAGAATTTTGTTATATCCGTACATTAATTCCGATATATGCTTCACTGCCTTGTTGAAATTGCAAACAAAAACAAATACTCGGTCCAGGAGATAATGCCTAAGAGAAAAAGACGAGATTTTTCCAAACCACTAGATTCAACTTTATGTGTATATGACGCTACCTTCCCTTAATTTTTTCGACAATCGGTGTGAACCTTTCTTCAACGGCGGAGTTTCATCACGCATTGAATTTATATCACGATCAGTTAGTATGCGACGTCTCAAGCGAGCTTCATTTTATAAAACAAAACAAATGATTCGGAATTAAGCAGAAAGTTGCTTGGCGTGATCACTAATATATTTACGTCTGGGTTCTTGTTTGATAACTGATTCTAAAAAGGAAAATGTGGTGTCATGTATAGTTGCCCGTCGTATTTACCGGACGTGAACTTGGTGAAGCGTCTTGCACGTGCTGTTAATTTATTTACTGTTGAATCTTCATCATGCTACAATCTTGCACTGAATTGGCCCCGGAGTTGAATAAATTTATGCAAATGATCGCCGTCGCACCGCCGCCAATAATCCATAGCTATTTTCCATAAGATTTTTGGTGGTTGATGCGTTGTGTTGTTTTCGCAAACATAATTACGTTGCACATTTTTAAGATTTCTATTTACTTCAATTAAACTTTTTGCAGCTAAAAATCTTTTGCAAAAATTCGCTGCCATTTTCGGGTAAATTGAAAACAATAACCATATATTTTTCCCAATAGCAGGGTTGTTAAGCTTCTACAATCTTTTACATTAGTGCACAATTTAAACAAGTGACTATTTCTCTTATGCTTCAAACGTAGATCGCGTAGATGTATGTATCGGTCTGCAAAATTGTATTATCACAAAAGTATTACATTTTAGCCGCGTACACATACAAAAATGCACATATACACGCATGTATGCATCATTGATGGTTGTGATAGAAATCATTATTACGCGATTACATACATACATGTATACGTCTAATAGGTTTCGCTTTGCGTTGGGCGCCACTTTGTCATGAAGTTATGGCGACCAACTTTAATCAAAATTAGAAAACAAATTTTCTTTAATTAGAAAACAAATTTTCTTTAATTAGAAAACAAACTTTATACACCTTGTAGTGTGTGGGCTTCACGTTGGGCGCCACTTTGTCATGCTGCGACCAACGTTCGTATTGAAATTACGCAATGACGGAAATAATGAGGAAAATCACCAAAAAAAATAAAAAAGGTAAAATCAATCAAAATATTGGGTTAACTATTACGTTGGGCGCCACTTTGTCACGAGCTTATGGCGACCAACGTTGATCATTTAAAAAAAGAAAAAATATTTTATACTATGTCCGCGTTTCCGTTGGGCGCCACTTTGTCATGATCTTATGGCGACCAACTTTGATCAATAAAAGAAAAAAAAAAAATTTTCCTTTTTTTTTTTTTCCTTTAATTAATTTTTTTTTCAAAAACAAATTTTCTTTAATTGATTTAAAAGTTAAATAGCCTAAAAATCATTATGATAGGTCTCACTTCGTTGGGCGCCACTTTGTCATGAAACTCTTTTTCTTTCCTCGCCGCTGAGGATTTAAATTTTTTCTTTAGACAAAGAAAGAGAAAAAAAAAAAAAAATAGAAAAAAAATAGAAAAAAAACAAACTAAAAGAACGAAAAGGTCCGGTCGGTTTCCTGCTGTGCGTCTGTCACCAGTGAGTCCGTCGGTCATCGTCTAGCGTCGGCCCTACATGGCCACCATATGCACGCCCCTACACCTCAGCCACAGCGGTGGCAGCGTACGCTTAGCCACTCATGGGGAACAACAAAATTAGTTAGCTTAAGAATAACTTACAGTGGTGGTGGTGGTGGTGGTTCACTTGATGAATATTATCACTTTCACTGTCGGCTGCAGCTATCACAATGCTACC
>NW_024003120.1:0-1653 GCF_014805625.2 Glossina fuscipes
AAAAAAAAACAATAGGAAAACTAAATTCGGTCGAAATTGATTCTTCTGTACCCATCATTGTTACCCTATAAAATGCCTTTATGCCCTATAAAAAAAAGCAGCTAATTTTTTCTGTTTTCGAAACAAAAGTTTTTGTCGCATAGGCATATGGGCGTTGTAGGCGTGTCCTTTTAAAGTTTAGATCAATTACAAATCCTGTTTAAAATTTGTAGTCGATATCATCATTTTCGCTAACGGCAGGATGTTTGCAACAGACATTGCACAGTTGGACAAACGGACTGACGGAAATCTAAGTCTATTTAGATTTTGATGTTGGTCAAGAATATATACACTTTGCGGGGTCTCTGATACTTTCTTCTTAACGTTGCAAACGTTTTGACAAAATGGATATATTCCTCATCCATTGGTTATAAAAATGAACTACTGAATAAAACTGAAATTAATAGTACACAACGTACAATGTAATATAAGATGTTAATAAACCTTTTAAATCCTCTTATACTACAGATTTTGATGTACGTAGCGATTCCTAACCGACTTAGAACCGGTTCAAGTACAAGGGAATTTCAACAGCGACAGAGGTTCACCCTAGTTTTGTATGTGCTAGTACTATTTTGCCTATCTTCGTATTTGAATAAGAAGCTTGTGAATAAAGTTCCCTTTGATGCGTTTTTCATACAAAGCAGAAAATATTAGTAAAAAAAGAATAATAAAAAAAAAAAAATAACGAAAACTAAAAAGTAAAAAAAAAAAAGTAGAAATGACGACTATATCATTAAAAAACTGTACACAAGCAGTTCGCACCAACGTGATAAATTGCTATTTACGGAAATCAATGGATAAAGGCATGGAACTAGTCGTTGCTATTATTTATAACATTTGCGGTAAAATAGCTTTTAATTGTTTCTAACCTAATTGAGAGAGATTATAGAAATAAAAAGGTAGAACAAAATTTATTACAACATGCATTGGCAAGTGTTATACTTATCATACCCCACACCAATTGTGGTGTCGTGTATTAAACTAGTTCGAACGTATGTGACGTGCAGAAGAGCTTAAGAAAGACCCACCTTTTATTATACCGATCGATTCAATAACATAATCTGAATTGATTTAAACCTGTTTGTCCGTCCGATGTCTGTCCACGTAAATTTGTGTTCAAGCTAAAGGTCACAGTTTTTAAGATATTCTGATGAAATTTGGCGCAGTGACGTGTTTTGAGTCAAGGATGAACGCTATTGAAAATAGTTCGAATCGCTCGCTTTCTTCAACCTTTTCCCATATACCGCCCTATTCTGAAAAGTGGTTATATGGAGAAAAATCGTAATTTTCAAAATTGCTCGACAAAAGCCGCTAGTATTTGGGCATACTAAATTGGTATGAAAACCTTGGATTAAATTTGTGCTACGTTAGGTTGCGTTTTGCGCCCGCTTCCCCATAAATACGAACAGGAAAAATATGCTTTATTTTGGAAACAAGATTAAGTTTTTGCAAAATTAAGAATTGCGTTAGACAATGTGGAGTAGGCTATTTAATGGTCGCCCTAAAATAATGTTCTTGCTACATATTAGCGTTTGTCGTTTCTACTACGTCGAACCTCCTTCGTAGCACGTAATTAGCATTGAATTAAAAATGGAACAAGCCATTATTATT
>NW_024003121.1:0-3710 GCF_014805625.2 Glossina fuscipes
TATCTTTTATAATTTGTGAGCAAAGTACGAATTTTTGTTAAGAAAAAGTGTTGCGTTCAGTTTACGTTTTACTGTACGCTTCTGTACTGTACGTTCTGGCTTATTTAGTCCATTTTCCATACCAACCTTTCAATCTTTGTTCTACATATGAAATCGATATCTTCATTTTTGCGAACAACATACTTCGCACAGGCACAGATACGCAGAAACATAGACGGACACACTTGGATTTGTCAATTCAGCATTTCATGGTAATCAAGAAAATACATACTATATAGGGTGTGGGAAGCTTCCTTTTAGTTGTTGTAAACATTATGACAAAATGAGTCTACCTCTCCATTCCCTTCAGGGGTGGGTACAAAAAATAAATTTCCCATTTCAAATGTAAACAATATACGAACCGAATTTTTTTGTTTCGGTCAGAAATTTTGCACAACGCCAAGGAGAATAAGATTAAACCGAATACGAAAATGATCCTGAATCGATCGGTGGAATAAAATCTCAAGTCCTGCTGGGCATTACATACGAACCAGCTTGATATACTTTATTCCACGACTGTTATTGGGCATAAAAAGGATCTAAAGATGCTACGATTCTGATTTATCCGCAGAGTTTTATTAATGTTTTATAGATTGCTTCTCAACGTATTGTTATCCACAAAACAAACACTTATAGCAAATAATTTTTAAATATTGGAATCATCGTTTATGTGTAAGTACTTTTGGTAAATAATGAAGGACCAACTTCATGACATATTTATATATTTACCCACCATGAAAAATCAATTTAATCTGCGTACAAAAAAAATTAATTTGTATTTTTCTTATATTGTTTCTACTCAAATAAGAGAAAAAATTGCTGACTCAGTTGTGAGGTTTCTAACGATTCTTGCTTCTGTGTTTGGGCTTCATAAATACCGTAGAACCGACGACAACCAATTCACAAGATGTCCCAACATTTTGTTCAAAACACGCATTAGTAAGACCTCAGTACCTCTTGATGTTTCTGATGTTAACAACAGTAGTAGCATTGCTATTTAGTAATTATTTAATTGCTTCTTATATTTTTCCCTTTACTTATATTGGCAAGAAATCTATTAAACTTCCCCACTCGCTTGCTTTACAAAGCAAAGATAGATAAATTTTCAGTGACAATATTCTGGGAAGATATATGAAAAGTTTTGTTACAAGAATAATAGATCTCTATTTAACAACACATACATTTTACGTTTTCCAGAATATCCTAGAGCATTCAATCATTTGCTACAATATATTCTAGCAAAGCATTCTTGTGAATTAAATAGCTAAAGTGCCGAGTAAAATATATTTTAAATCAAGATAAATTATTTCTTGAATAAGAGCGTTTTATTTATAAAAACTTCTTCACATTTCTTCAAGGAATATTTTCAACGAAATTTATTGAAGTACTTGGCGATCGTAAGACTTTAATTTGTTTAATATGAAATAAACTACGAAACGAAAACAAGTTATATATGGTACCTACGTTCACTTCGGTTTTTTTCGTGCATCTCCACCATAACTAATATTCTCTTAAAACACAAAAATCCATATGCTTTTGCTTCTTAAATGTTTGATACAATGTAACAATTTAATGGGATACTTGGCCGTAAAAGTAATAAGAATGCGAGAAAAAGCACTCAACAGTGCTACTACTGTTATTAATAATAAAAACACCCAAACCTCCTAATATTTTACTAGTTTGCATTTTAAATAAAATGTTGGAACATCTTGTCTTTTAGCTGTTTTTGATTAGCACCATATCATCAACTCAAGCCTTTACGTACTAAAAAATGTAAATACCAACAGAAGCTGCGTTTACAAGCGCGTTACCTTAGTGTGAATAATCGAATGCGGCTTTAATTTTGAATGGGTACTAAATAAAAATATTGGTTTCGTTTTGCATATGTAAATTATAATTTCTCGAAAGGAAAAAGCCTTAAAATATTACTCTCATTTGCTTGTTACGCTTTATGGTGCAGGAATCCTATAAGGGATAGGTGTGCCCTGAACTTTTAAACGTACAATGTTGCATACTTTACAATGCTCGTATTAGAAAGATTGACTGTTTTAGCTTTAATGAACTGAAAATATTCTTTTAATCATACAATTGGTCAGAAGTTATCTGGGAGACACCATTTTATTACTGCCTGCATTGTTTTATTTTAAAGTCCGCACTAAATTGATATACATACATATATATGGAGATGAAAGCAGCGCTCATCTTAACTACCTTCCTATAGACATTTATTTAATATAGGCACCCAAAGTCGGTCGAAAATGGGCTACTTTTTCGATGTGGAAAAATTGAATATAAGTTAACCCATTCGTCGTTGGTAGGGTGATATGATATGCCTCAAAAACATCATCATTTCACACCTATAACCAATTATTATTTCAAATGTAAAAGCTCGAAAACAGGTTCAGTTTACAATGCGCTTTTGGGAAATTTGTGAAAAATATAATTCTTATCACTAACCTCTATCAAGTTATGTGACACTTACGGTAAATATTTTAACATAGAGTGAAGATTGAACGATGGATTGACCAAGAACTATGATTGGCTAAGAACTACAGCTCAATAATGGCCCTCCCAGCCGAACTTTTGATTCCACTAGATTTTAGATATATGACATTCTTTGGTTCGGCGAACGCATCCCTATATTTACTAATATAGATGCCAAGTTTCTTAGAAAGGCAAGTAATCGATAATTTTGGATCCTAATCAATTATTATGAGAGCATTGCAAAAAAAATCGATATGATATTCTGCGAACTGCTTTCAAGTATTTCGAAAGTCTTGCAATTGAAGCGTACACTCTTCGATGATTCAAAGTTAGATTCTGTTATTATGCACTATGCTAACAAAATTGATCTCTTAAGATTGTGAAAGTGAACGAATATAAAGCTAGTTTTTTAAAAAAACATTTTCGATTCCGATGCTGTCATCACATCGATCCTCACATAATTCGTGTGACGTAATTTACAAAAATTTCGTTCCTTATTTAGTAAACACAAAGTATTTGTATCTAAGCTTACCAAGAAGAGAACGCCTCGAGATATACTTTCCTTAATATCAATGCGAGAGTACTGATTGGTCACCTTTTGCGCAAATTACGAGCTACACATAGTTAAGCGATGTCGGTACTTTTGTGCTGGTGGGCTTGACACACTAAAATATCCCAGATTAAGAATAAATATGTTTGGATATATTTATGATACCAAATAGAACTCTGGATAATTCTTTGCTAATTTACAGGTTGGAAATCGGAAAATGATAGATGCTTTGGTAATATACCTGAAAGCTAAACATTTTTGACAAAGACTGTGTAAATTATTAGCTTTCAATACAAAAATTGTATTTATTTCAAAATAAAACTATCATTACTTTAACCGTCAAAAAAAAGCTAACTTAAATCGTTTGAGCGTATGCAATAACAATTTTGAAGATCTAGAATTGGTAATCTACGAGATATTCTATAGACAACATGGAAAATGGACTAATTTCAAGTTTGTAGTTTAATTTTTTACAATCTTTATATAAATTGAACGATCATAATGAAATGTAAATAAAGATAATGATTTCTACCGGTTCTTACTTTGTTATTGTAACTTTCTTATTGTAAATATAATACACCTACCACTGAATGATTCTTTGTTTTTTATCATAATGTATGTAACACCCGGAAACGAG
>NW_024003122.1:0-372 GCF_014805625.2 Glossina fuscipes
CTACTTTACACAGTTGCAAGCTTATAATTAGTTGGTTACAAAACAGGCAAATATATAAATTCATATTTGTGCGTGGCAGAATCGAAGTCAAAGCGATTTGTAAAGATCTATGGCGTTTCTCGATAGGTTGCCTGGACAGTAAACCGAGAAGAAAAGTTTAATGGGCTTAGTGTTTGTATTCAATTACTTTTATGTACATATGTACATATATACGTTATATATGTATATATTTTCTCTTTATCCCTGTATGATTGAAGTATGATTGTGTTAAGGAAAGTTTATTCGTAAATGACAGACGTTGTTAATATTTTCACAAATGTCATTATAACAACTCTTTGGTAATGGCAATAAATTTACCTTTACCTTAAGAGA
>NW_024003122.1:382-607 GCF_014805625.2 Glossina fuscipes
CACAGTTTTAGGGATTTTTGGTTTTTGAGATTTGGTTTTCTATTATCTCTTGTTCAAAGCCCAAGGGGGGAAGTCTCTTGATAAGCCTGTTGGTATGTTGTTACCACACCAACTATACAAGAACTACATCAGAAAAAGTTTTTAGTAGTGGCCACTACCCAGTTCTTTTGCAGTATCCATCTTCGTTTTCCTTACTCCTCTGCACATTTCTCATTATCCCCATAT
>NW_024003122.1:617-3163 GCF_014805625.2 Glossina fuscipes
GTACGTGTATCAATGACATAAACGCAATTATTAATAATAACCAGCGGCTGTCAAACAGGCAATAAAAACCATTTTATAATTTCAAACCGCACGAAAAGGAGTTTGGAGATCATAGTTAGTGCGGCATTCTGAAAACCTAGAGGGAAAATGTTCTTGTGTAAACATATTAGAAGTAATAAGGGAAATATTAGTAAGGAACATAGAAGAACATAATATAGTCACGTACTGACTTTTCACCCAGGCGCTCATATACTTTTTCTAACGTGGCAAGATCAAATAGTTTAATCTGTGTTAAATGAGTTTAGATTTGCTCGAAAGCCATATTCATATTTATTGTTATAAAAACAAACCAGGAAAAATTGGTATCCGGTTGCGACCGAATCATTTATAATCAGCACCATTACCCTAAAAAATTTTTACTGATATGAAGTTAGCCCACTGTACCGAAAACACTAAAGCTGAGAAGGTTGCAATAATGTTGCTAATAAACATTTTTCGGGAACCAAAAAATAAATGCTGACGTTCCTGTTGAAATAATGACATAAAGAATTGATATTGAACTGAAATGAGTTTAGTATAAATAAATTATTATAATATCTAATCTATTATAATTTGCAATCCCTCATCATATATAAATTTACAAAACAAATTGAAATAAATCTGGAAATTGTAATCCCCAAATCGTTATGTGCTCCTCATAAATTAATTTTTACCGATATAAATAGTGAGAAAGAAAAAGCAAGCAGTTAAGTGGCTGCTAATCAACGAGCGCACAGAAACATTTTTCCCATAGCGTATATTCTATTAGCTTATAGAAGTTTTGAACAAAATTGTACGCAATTCATAGTTAGAAAAGTGACGGCAACTCAATGACATGCACATAACTTCTTAAGCAAGTGCATTGGCGTAACTATTGCACATAATATGTTATCTTAAACGTACATGTTGAATAAAGACAAAAACATGTGTATAAAATCGAACATTTCATTAATAAGATTATTGCAACCTTTTTGCCTTTCTAGGTGATGGACCGGGGTAGGGGTAATGAAGTTAGGTTATTCTCTTAGGTTTTAGTCTTCCTTAAGACATATAAAAAATCTGTCTATTGCGAAATTCGTAAAAATTTTTTATACACACTTTGTGCGTTGTAACTTTTTGCCAATAATATACATGCACCATATGTAAATAGTAACAAAAATAATTTTTTTAATTTCTTATAATATATTTGTATAATTTCTTAGCTTATTTGTGCTTGTATTTCTATTTTCTATAAACAATTACGAACCAATTGTGAAACAAACACAAAAATGTGGGCTAGGTAAAGTGGGCTAACTTCACATCCGTGTAATTTCCCAGATTTACTTTACTCTACTCGTTACGTGCAAAAATGGAAGACATCCGCCATGCCCACACAAAGTGATCAAATTCTGTTTTTTTTTTACTTTTTTGAGGTTTTATGCTTGCTTATCATAAGGCAAGCAAGACCGAATCTTTAAAACTACTTTGTACACTCCTTAAATGAAGATATATTATGTGCCTAAAAATGGGTTCATTTTAAAGTGAATATGGTAGACACCACGATTAAATTTTTCTTAATAATAGCAGCCAGTAGTATATGTACATATATACGAATCAAATTTTGTATCTTATTCTTTTTCTTTATGAGTAGATAATATTTTCGTTTTACAACTTACACGGCCGGTCGTTTAAGGAAAATTTCGTAGTTAGGCCTTTGGCTTACTTTCAGAGACCTTCACCTAAGCACTCCACGATCTTTTTGGTAATCAAAAACTATTGTTTTTTCTTAGCGGGAAAAATTTCTCCGTTCAAACACACTTGACTTAATCAAGGTTCTGTATTAGACTCCCCTGTACTCCTCATTGAGGACTCTTTTGATCTGTCTCGTCCGTATTCTCGTTTGTCCCGGTAGTCAAAACAAAAGGAAACGTACCATTATCAATTATCTTGAAAATTTTTATTATGGTGGGATCCAAGATATAGGACGAGACAGTCCAAATTTGGTAAAATGAATTTTTTTTTTGTTAAATTACTTTTATCGCGAAGCACTGAAAATTATACCTTTTTGTCGTACGAACTTCAGTTTTCGTTATATAAGACAGGGGTCCAAAAATTGTATCAATCGGCCCAAAGTGTTCACACCAACTTCGAATGTCGAAATGCTAGTATTTAGCCACTTTTGCCGGGAAATTTTGAAAATTGCAATTTTTTTCCATATAACGACTTTTCAGAATAGGGCGTTATATGAGAAGTGGTCGAACCATTTTTAATATGAATGAAAACATGTCGCTGTATTTTTTTTTATTTGTTATTAAATTTATTTACACGAAACTCAACAAAATAAATAACAGCCAAATTCAACTGACGCTTAGAAGCAAATCTTATACCATACTTTGTTGAAGACTAGAGTAAAGTAATATCAGGAGAAATAAGCGATGTATATATAATAATTACTAAATAATAAATTCAAAAATAAACAAACAGGAAGAAATGCGAAAGCATTTATGCAATTAGCACAGAGACACACC
>NW_024003123.1:0-1282 GCF_014805625.2 Glossina fuscipes
ACGGCTTGGTGATAGACCGGTTTAAGGATGTTGATATTAGATTTGCAGCTATTGCCATAAATTATCAAAGCATAGTCAATCTTGCTTAACACAAGCATTTTCGTAAGATAAGCAATAGTGTTAATATGCGCATGGCTTCTCCAAGCAACGTACTGTATGAAATTTACCCTTGTTAAAAGGGAGTTTTTTAACCGAAGACAGTGTGCTTTCCAACGATAATTGTTGGAAAACGTGAGCCCGAGAACATGGAGCGTCTGCATATTTAGTACTGCTAAGTCGTTAATATGCATCAGTAGATTTCATGCATCGCATATTTGTTTTCGACAAATGTGCATTTTCTTTGATTTTTGTATAGAAATTTTAGCCCCTGACGAGTTTGCCCATGTGGAGATCTCACATGCAATAGATTCGAGGATGTTGATTGCTTTCGTGTTGTCTTTTTCTTTTGTAAAAATGTATATATCGTCCGCGTAGAGATAATGTTCCAGTCTTGGTACACGGCAAAGAATTTTGCTAATTTCGTTGAAAGCGATCTGGAAAAGTGTGACAGAGAGAGGAGATCCTTGCGGAATGCCATTCTTTAGCGGAAAGGAATCAGAAAGATGATTGTTGATTCTAAGTTTGAACCGCCGATGCGACATGAATGATTTGATGTAGTTGAAGAATTTGGGTCCGACATTCCACGATTTCAAGAGTCTTAAGATAACATGAAGACCAATTCTGTCAAATGCTTTTTCGAAATCAATTGAGAGAATTGTTACGTGATTTCGTTCGGAAATTGCTTTGCTTGTGAAATAATCAATATGTAACAGAGTGTCGATGCATCCTCTACCCCGCTTGAAACCAAATTGTTGCTTTGGTATAAGGTTCTTGGATTCAAGAAACCAAGATAATCTAGATGCCATAATCTTCTCTAAAACATTAGAGAGGCAAGATAAAAGAGAAATTGGGCGATAATCAGATGCGATGGAGACATTTTTTGACTTTGGAATTGGAACAACTGTTGCCAGTTTCCACATGTAGGGTACATGGCCAGTCATAAATACCGTATTATATAGGTCCAGTAATTTCTTTTTACTAGACTTAGGCATAGCACTGATCATTTGGTATGAGATGCGGTCTAGACCAGGTGTCTTCCCCTTCAAATTGGAGAGACAACTTCCAAGTTCCAAGGTGGATATGCAATTTTCCAGGAACATGGCAAATCTATCAATGTTATTTGAAAGAGATATTGGAGTCCTTTTATTTTCAATGAAAGCACTGGAGAAGTTGCTGTCAGAGG
>NW_024003124.1:0-5015 GCF_014805625.2 Glossina fuscipes
CATATAAAGATTCAGTTTCGGTATGGCCGATTACATGGCAGTGAGTTCAGAAAATTGTGCCATCCGATTCGGAATTTCACGCAAATTTAGAGTCCTGAAATATTGCTACCCAGCAACTTTTGTCGCGAAATTCCGTATACTTCAATATTTTTTCATGTACGGACTTTTCAATACAAGGCGTTATAAGGGAAGCGGTCTAAAAGATGTTTCGATCTGAATTAGAATACATTTCGTTGTTTGGCCAAAACTATTCACCGTAGTAAATCTCATCAAATTGTCTCAAAAATTCTGCATCTATCGCAACCTCATAATCATTCGCAGGTTCCTTGAGAAGAAACAAATAATTAAATAAACCTAACTTCAATCGAATGAACATCAATCGACTGGTTCCATTGCTTTTCAATGATAAGCGTAGAGGACACATGTATCTTTATATAAGTTTGAGTGTTAAATCACAAACGTTTCTGTAAATTCATAGTGCAAATGACGACGAGTCTGACAAACATGCACAACTCCTGGCTTCCTAAAAACTGAAAAATAATTAAAGGCTCTTAACGTGCAAAAAATAGTTAACCAAAATTTTCTTACGTTACATTTTTACAACTATAAATTCAACTAAAAATACCCTAACATTCGTCAGTGAAGTTTAATAGATATTAGGTAACCGCAATTTTGTGCAAATCCGTTTGTTTCAAAGGAAATTGACTTGGACTTTCAAACAAGATCAGTCGATTTTACAAACGTGTATATGCAGAACAACTGGGAACGTTGTAGTCGGGCAACGCCGACTCTATACACCCTACATTACTTCGCCTAATACAGTTTTTTAGACGTTTTGGTAGTAGTACATCAAAAGTTACACATTATGTTCATGCAAAAGAATACTTTTTATGGAAGTCCACATATTAGAGGTTATATGCGATGGTATCCAAAAAATAGATCTGCGTGGTCTAAATTCGGTAAGGTTGATTTCCATGCCAATTCACTGCTAAAAAGATATTTTCACCATGAAATATAAACAATTACAATCTTTGCTATATAAAGACTCAGTTTTCGCTGGAACGGTTGTATGAGAGAGATTCTTCAAAAAATTGCTTCAGCCGTACCACATTTTTCATACTAATTCCGAATGTCCAAATACTATTACAGAGCGAGTTTTGTCAAAAACATGTTGAAAATTTGCAAATTTTTTTCCATAAAAAAATTTTTAAAAAAATGGCGTTCAATGGGAATGGCTAAAATGTGCACTAAACCATTTTCAATAGCGTTCGTCCGGAGCACTTGGGCGTACCAAGTTTCAAAAGATCTCAAAAATTTGCGGCCTGTAGTTTGGCACACGGACAGACAGGCTTCAATGGAATCAGAATGACATATGTTTGCACTACAGCGGCTGCTTTGCGGTAATAAGTGCTTTCAGATCGTCTTTTAGTTACATCGTGGTGGAGAAAAAGAGGATCACTATTTTATATAAGGTCGAGTCATAGGTCATAACCTCCGATGCAACTAAATGGAATTTATTGTTCGTATGTACCCACTATTTGTTTTCACTATATAGATGAGCATTCAGCCAATCTTTTCTTTTATGTCGTTCATGTCACATTCAAATGTTTTTCTTAACCCACGAAATGCAGAATCATAAAATGCATATTGGACATGTAATGCTTTGCAAGACTGTAGCGCTAAGGCGACAGATGAAAAATATGCAGCGTATATGGTGAAGGGCTGATAACAGATCGGGCAGTTAGAAATTGGTGTGTAAAATTCCTTTCTGGAAATAAGACCTTAAAACACGGGACGTCCTTCCGACTTTGACAACCACCTTTTAAAAGCAATAGTGGACCAAAATCCAACAAGAGGTGCAGCAGACAGGTTGAATACTTTACAGTCAACTATTAAATTAATATAATTTTGTTATTCGATGAAAACAAAGTATAAGTCTGTTAAAAAGGGAAGTTACTTATGACTCAACTTAATATTTTAGCTGACATCTACTAATAAAACTGTATTTATTAAAGACTGGTGATGATATAAATAATTTTTTTAGTTGCGTTTGCATCTTGTTATTTACAAATAATAGAGGGATAAATTAATTTATTATATTAGTGCAAATACACCCACGTACATACACGGCAATTTTGCAGTCATTATTTATATACTTATTTCGTATTATTGTCTTCTTATTGTATTAATGTTAAAGAAAATTACTAACCCGCCTTACATATAATGATACTTCCGCGATTGCAAACATAAACTTTTAACAACAACGATTCAACATAGCCTGAAGTAAGACGTACTTTTCATTGCTTTTGCTGCCGATCTATCTGTCCTTTCCAATCTTTTGCCTTTACTGTGTCTGTTCTTTTGCAAGAGAATGCAAGGCATGTAATCGAAAACTGTTCTCTGCTACGGATAGCAAATATCGTGGCCACTTGTTTGTATATTCGCCATATCGAGTATTGCCCATTCAATCTCTGCCGTCTTAACAGCGCTTTAAATCTTACGACATTTCCTAAGGTATATGCCCTGGGAATAACCTCAAAAGGGTAATTTCTGCTTTAGTTCGGTAATAAAATTCTGTCAGAAGGATGCAAAAGTTGTCGAATCATCAATAGTTTCCGCAAAATATTAAATAATTGAATAGATCTTCTAATTGTTCGCAAAGCATAGAAAGATGCGGAGCTTCTAGGCAGTGTATTGTAGCGTAAAGTGCCCTTTCGTGTTTTTTACGTTTTTATTCAATTCTTTTTTTATACCCATCTCCGAAGGATGAGGAGTATATTGATTACATCAAATATTTATAACGGCCAGAAGAAAGATTCAGGGATGCCATAAAGTTTTTATATTCTTTATCAGCATCAACTTTTGATCAATTTCCATCGGTCTACGCGTCTGTGTAAGATATGTTAAAACTTTCTCCTGTGAACTTCTTGCACGCAGGTTGGTATTGAAAATGCGTCGAAAGACACGTCTGAAATCCCACGTAAACTGAAAACAGCACTATTTTCCAAAAAATTTCCAAAAAAAATTGGAACGCACATCCTATCGGCGTTGCTTTAATACCGGTACAAAAAAGGTAAAAATCGATGCTTACCCAATATTATAGTGTATCAAAATTTCTTTTTTTTGTCAACACCTCTATAACAAGTTTCAAATTCAGAATGCACCTAAGCCTTCGCCCGTGTGTTGTGTGTTATAAACATTCTCCTATACGCACAAATAAAGCTATAAAGCTTTAAATATGACACAAACATTGTAGATTCTTGCACGCAGATTGGTATTGAAAATTGGTCAAATGGATCGAAGGGCACGCTTACAGTATTTCGTAAAGTACACCTTTGCTTTTCAGAAGAATTAAAAATTTGTCTGTTTTGCATACATACTGAAAGAGTAGATGGGACAAGTCTACAAATATTTGAACGAATGAGCAGTGCTGTAGTACTTCTATAAGAATGGAAAAGGTGGCCGCTCCTTCTCAGCTTTATAGTGTATCGTTACTTAATTTTTTTAAAGACCTCTATTATACATAAAAACAAACTTAAAAAATCCCAAAAAGTGTATAAATTTGTAAACAGTTTGCGATTTGAAGTCCACCTAAGCTTGTCCATCTGTTCGTTTGTCGATCTGTTTGCCTGCCCGACCGTATGTTATCTGTGATATTCTCTCATTCGCCAAAGTGAAGATATCACCTCCAAACTTTGAAATTTCGAAAAGACCTAAACTTTTCAAAGAACAACACGCTCACACGTTTGTGTACACTTGTGCTTTTCCACTCTTTTGCTCGCTATTCATAAGCTACAATTGTTGCACGATATATATATTATTAATATTATCGAATATATATATATATATATATATATTTATATTTGTCCTTTTTGTCAACCTTCTGCTGGATAACGATGATGGGTGTAAAAAGTTCGAACGTAGCCGATGGAATTTTCTCACTTGTAATATATTGAACATATACCCACAATTCATTACAAGTTTAATAAAACTTTTGATTTGTTTTTGTAAACTTTTTGTGTACAATTATCCGGTTATGGTTATGTGACAGTTTTAGATGCAATTTTTTTTTTTTTAGTTAATGTTGCTCCATTTCTTATATCTTACTAGGAGCTAAACATGTCTAAATACATACTTTCGTATTTATCGAAGTATATTTGTTATCTTCGCCTCTGGCGCCACTATCTAGCATAAAAGTAAAGCAACTTTAACGGCAATAGTACAATAGCACTCAAACAACGATATTTTATGTGCGGGTAAACTAAATATCGATTTTACTAAAATGAAAACATGAGTACCGTTCGAAAGTCAAAGGGCTGTTGCTAGTAAATAAATTGCAGAGCAATTTATAGATTTATAGATTATAGGAAACAAAGCGATTGATTCTATAACTCGTTTCATATCCTCGTTCGGAGCTATACTGCAGTTTGTTGGTCTTAAATCAGAATTATCAACATATACAGACAAGTCTTCATCAGAAGATTCAGAACAACACTTTTCGACTAGAGTTTTTTTCTTTGTATTATTTGAAAATTTACGACTTTTACGTTTTATCCCACCATGAACGTTTCCAAATATGTCAAAATCGTCTTACTTTGACACCATATCTAACCTCGTCAGCCCCTTACGGGCCATCCACTGAGGAACTGACTTACCCAAAGAACCGGTAGGGAGTATAACGTCAAGAAGATTCGATGAAACTGACAAAAAAAGACAAAAGTGTGGTCCGTTCAGAAGTTTGGAAAGAAACAGCGGCCACTTGGTAACGAAAACAGTCAATGTAGAATAAGGAGGGATAGGATTGGTAGTAGTAGTTGGTGCTGCGCGCCGTGCAGAGTAACGTCAAGCTGATGAGATTTTTCTTGATTCTTTTTTTTTTTTACTTTATTAAAGGTTAAAACTGGAGCTGGAAGGTCAGCCGCTGTAATTGCTTATTTGCAGTGCAAAAAGCAGCACTTTACTTGCAAAGACCTGAAAAACATTAATTTGGAAAAAATTTTTATGGAGCGAGAACA
>NW_024003125.1:0-1902 GCF_014805625.2 Glossina fuscipes
ATTGTGTGAGTTTTTCTTTTGGTAATTTAGTCTCATTACCTATGAATTTGTTTGGGTCGCACCTTCAATAGCGCAATATTAATTGCTTCGGAAAAGGTTTTTGGTTGGGCGTATGTATCGTTGTTATTGGTAATAACAGATTTTTGTTCGTTAGTGAGGTTGGTACCGAGTTCTTTGATTTGAAGATTATTCAGATCTGCTATTATGTGTATAATTCTGTCCTTGAAACCTGTGATAGTGCCTTTTTGCGTTGTGTGGTTCAATATTGAATGTAGTTGTGGTATTGTTTAACTTGAATTGTGTGAATTGCTGTGATAACAATTGGCTTTTTTTATTTCTGGTAAAGATATTTATACTTAATTCTACAGGTGATATATTATGCTAATGTAATCAATAATTATTTTAATTGGGGCGCCTGGCGTCGTATTGCATTTCACAATGTAATACTCAGCCAGTTGAAGTACGACATAATTTTCGTTTTTCTTTTTACAAAAGAATTATAATGAATTTTGAACACATGTCACTTTGTTACGCATTATTGAAAATATCGAAACAATAGCAATGAGCATGTGATTCTTAAAAACATTAGCCCATAAGAAACCAAATTAATTATAGTTTGGAAAAAAGTAAACAAGAAATAAATCTTGATTTAAAATTAGACTTTAAATCGTTTGCTTTAAAGGGAACATTCGGAGGTTGATGGTAGTTCTGAAGTGTTCCTTTGAAAGCAGAACTGTTTTGTTTTCATCAACCTGTGTTTAAAAATTAATAAAAAAAAAAAAATAAAAACAAAGAATGCAGCCAATATCATTTAGTGTATAGTTAATATGAATTTAAAATTTATATTTAATTTAGTTGTAATTTAAAATTATTAGTTATAATTTAAAACTATTGTAAAAAGATGTAAAAAATATAAATGTAATAAATTGAATTTAAAGAAGCAACTTCGTTTTTTTCATTTTTCAGCATATCGAAAACGTCATTAATAAGTATTCACCCTTTTTAAAGTTGATGAAATTTTAGCCGAGAAATGGGTAAATGCATTTTCTTCCAGTAATTTTTTACTTTCGCCTTATCAAACAAGTTTTCAAAATTCCGAAAAGTTTCCTAATATTTTATCATCCTAGATGGTCCTATAAACTGTTTCACTTTAACTTTAGATCGGTCCATTTTGGATATTCAGTGAACGTGACGATGCGCAGATCATACCACGTTAAGAATGTACAAGTTTCAATTTTTTATCCGTAAATTTATATTCATTACAAAGACATTGTAGGCTGATGAAAGGACGCAGGAACTAACAGTAGTTTCGGTAGGCCATATGCTAAGAGTTTCTTTAGCGTATAAATAGGACAATCAAGCAAAGAAAAATGTAAGCAAAAATTAAAAGTTTTAAAATATTTTTTAATAGTTAGCTATTTCTTACAGTTCGGAATATTTAAATTGATGGAAACGTTATCATTTTGTTACGTAATTGTATATTGAATATATATTTTAAGCACCAGTATGAATGAAGCATACGCCAAATTACATATTTATTTGATATAACCACTCAACTCAATTTGTATGTTTCCTCGAAGTTCAGTTAATAGTTTGGTGAACTAAAAAGGAAAAAAAGTTTACACATGTAAACACCCCATGCTATTACTAAATTTAATAGTTGGTTTGTTTCCAACGTCCTGTAGTCAATGTTGTAAACGTTAACATACAGGGTAGACCAAAAAGTCATCAACTAGTTTTAAAAGCTCTTTAATTCCATATATTGATTATCATCTTTTGAAACTTATCCGAGACAAATTTGGCACAAACATTGGAAGTACTCGCACGCAGGCTGGCATTGAAAATGGGCTAAATTGGTCAAAGGATACACCTGCAGTACTACTTAAACTCGTGGCATCTCTG
>NW_024003126.1:0-963 GCF_014805625.2 Glossina fuscipes
AACGGAAAACAAGTCGACGCGCTTTAATGTTTGCTTATAATAAGAGTAATTTAAAAATGGACGAAAGGGGAACATCCAACGTTCCAATACAAAAGCACCAAAGCGATAATTGAATCATGGAATTCCCTTTTTTTTGCAGCGCTGGGCAAGAGCGCAGAAATTTCATTTAAAAAAAAATGTCAGCCAAGCAAGAGCGAAGTAAGTAAATTTTTCTTTTTTTTTAAAAAAATACTTATATATTTTCTTTTCAGATTTACGAACGGCTTTGCGGCGGGGTGCCCGCCAGGCCGAACATGATTTGTGGCGCCAGGCCGCACCAAACGCCGCACCGCCAAAAAAAAAAGGAGCAGGCGGCGTAGGAAGAAACGTGCGGGAGCCCCGTTTCAACTACAACCTAGTGACTTACGCCACACAATTGAGCGGCTGAGACGCCGCAGGAAAAATAATCATACCCAAAACCCCCAAAACCACAAACGGCGCAAAAGTCGAAGGGGCAATGGAAAAAAAATAAATATTCAGATTAATATATAATATAATTCTTTCATTAGAGATAATTTGAATATCTGAAAAAAGATTTTTTTTTCATTTTTTCAGTTGGTAACCTTTTATGCACAGCTGGTTGCCAAACTTTGCTAATCGTATTGGTATAGGTTTTTTGGTAGAGTTTTTTTTGGTTCAAGTTATATATGGAAAGAATTATCATTTTTTTGGTTCAAGTTATCTATGGAAAGAATTATCATTTTTTTGAAAATAGGGTAAAATCGAATTATCATTTTTTTGGTTCAAGTTATATATGGAAAGAATTATCATTTTTTGGAAAATAGGGTAAAATCGAATTATCATTTTTTTGGTTCAAGTTATATATGGAAAGAATTATCATTTTTTTGGTTCAAGTTATATATGGAAAGAATTATCATTTTTTTGAAAATAGGGTAAAATCGAATTATCATTTTTTTGGTTCAA
>NW_024003126.1:973-1811 GCF_014805625.2 Glossina fuscipes
TCATTTTTTTGGTTCAAGTTATCTATGGAAAGAATTATCATTTTTTTGAAAATAGGGTAAAATCGAATTATCATTAGCTTGCTGCTTCGCATGGCTTCCGTAGTAACTACATATGAAATTTGTATCCAAGCAGTAGGTATTCAAAAAGTTTTCCTAAATCAGGGTAATCCAAACTGACGCACAACTAACTGCTAACCAGTCATCCTCAGACAATAAAGAAAAAAATATATATTTATCTACATATATATAGAGACGAAGGAACAGACAAAGAAACAAATACATAATAAGTTTTTTTTATACGCGTTCTTTAACAAACATACGATGTCTATAGAAGACATGCATTTGAAAAAAGCCAAAGTCTAAAACACACACGCACACACTTCGCAAAATAATACAGCTTCCGTTTTGAGTCGTGAACAGAAATGGCGTAACAAAATGAACAACGCAAAAAAAAGGAAAAGAAATACAAAAAATAACAAGAACAAAACCAACAGAAACAACAATAGCAGAAAATGGTAACAAAACAGTTGTTAACAAAAAAAAGTAAAAATATATAAATAAAAAAAATTCTCATCATAATTCTAGCACCTTTATAATGTAATTTAATTGTTTATATAACACCAGATATTTTTCGCTTTGTTTTTAAGCACGGCTCAAAGGAAATAATACGCTTTTTTAATTTTTATTTATATTTTTCAGATTTTTACTATAACATTGTATGTAATTTATTACAAATGCACGCTATATGGATTTTATTTTTCTGTAATTATTTTTGTTTTTGTAATTTAAAAAACGGAAAACAAGTCGACGCGCTTTAATGTTTGCTTATAATAAGAGT
>NW_024003127.1:0-18218 GCF_014805625.2 Glossina fuscipes
GCCATATGGAAGCAACTCATAATAAATAATCCCCTTCCAGTCCCACCAAATGCATAGCAGAACCTTCCTGGCCGTTTGAGGTGCTTCACCGCTCTTTGACCACGATCGTTTTCGCACAGGGTTATCTTATGTGATCCATTTCTCATCTCCAGTCACCATCCGTTTAAGAAATGGGTCTATCTCATTCCGTTTGGTCAAGGCTTCGCAGATGGAAATTCGATCCATCATGTTTTTTTCTGTTAATTGGTGTGGCACCCAAACATCGAGCTTCTATTTGAATCCAGCTTTGTGTAAATGGTTTAAAACTGTTTTATGGTCGATTTTTAGCTCCTGGGCGATGTTACGACTGCTAACATGCCGGTAAACTTCGATCATTTCTCCGATTTTATCGACATTTTCGACGACCGGCCTACCTGTGCGAGGTGCATCTTTAACATCCAAAATTCCTGAATGGAACCTGCGAAACCAAAATTGCACATAATTGGCTGTTACAGTATCGGAACCATAAACACCATTCACAATTTTAGCCGCCTGGCTTGCATTTTCGCCTTTGTCAAAGAAAAACTGTAAAATGTACCGAATTTTCTTTTTGTTCACTTCCATTTTTAACACGCTGTAACTCACAACTGAATGCACTAAACAAAAAACAACAAAAGAATTTTTTTTACTGCGAAATATCACCTTTCCAACGAGTATAAATCTGAAATAGGTTGATCGATACTTTACGAGAAATCTATCAGTGCAGTCATCTACCGAAAAAATAATGGATTTCTTTTTCCCCAAACTAAAATATGAAAGGACTACGATATCTTTGGGTCTTGCAAAAGCAGCACCAATAATCAAGTTAAACGAGGGGGTATCTCGAACATCAGAAATATTCTTTTTCTAAATTTCACGTTTGCCAAATTTCAAATCATCAGCTGAGGCTGGTTTTGTGCGACACAGAATTATTTTTTCCGAAGTTGTATTAAAGTTTGTTTGCGAAATTTCTCGTGGAAATGTTGTTCATTTTGTAGAGAGCCTTTCGTGCGCAAACTTTGTCGGAAAGAAATGTTTACAAGTCCGTTTGAATAGCGCTGAGAACGGCTTGAACGCGAAGACCATCAACCTCTATCGGCGAAACTCATTTCAAAAAATCAAAGATTCGGTCCTAAAAACGTTTGATTAACATTTCGAGACCTTGTTGACGGCGTTGAAATATCGAACGAATCAGTCAACAACATTTTAAAAAGTCTTTTGGCCATGAAATACGTCAAATCTGGATTGGTATCACAAACATTCAAATTTTTTAAAAAACGGCGACGAGTTAAAATCTGCGAGTAGATTATATCTGACTACCAATTGGTCATGAGGCTTGTGTCAACACTTACGATCTGGAAACAACCGGTCAATCGAGCGAATATCGTGCAAAAGGTGAGCACAGACTCAAAAAACCGCACCAAAGTCGCTTAAAAATTAACTTTTCTTCGATTGTCGTGGTGTTGTGCATTAAGAATTCTTTCCGTCCGGTGAAGTTGTTAGCACGCAATATTACTTGATTGTTGGGCTTCGTTTGCGTGAAGCTTTCGTAAAGATAGGCCAGAATTGTGGGCAGATAACTCGTAATTTTCGCATTACGATATTGCACCGTCTCACACTACATTCGTTTTTCAAAACGATTTCATTAAAAATTCAATCCATATCTCCGACTAAATCCGACTCCTTAACTAGACTAAATCTATCCTATTCTGCCCTATTCTTATTCTATTCCTATTCTACTCTTAACCTATTCCTATTCTATTCTTATTCTACTCTTAATCTATCCCTATTCTATTCTTACCCTGTTCCTATCCTATTCTTATTCGATCCATACGAAGAAATTATAAACGAACTCTTATTACCAATATACCCACAAACGGGCATAATTTTCACGTCAGAGGGAGCAAAATATTCAAAAATATATGATGTCAAGACTCACAACGCGGCAGCAAAGGCATTAGCTTCAGGTCGACTTAATCTATCATTTTTGTGCTTACTAAATTTAAGTGTTTATCTCCATCACCTCGGATGAATTCCCCGTTACGTCTGGCGTACCTCAAGGAAGTCACTCAGGTCCTATTTTATTTAGTTTATACATTAACGATCTCCCATCGGTGGTTAATTCCAGCCAGATCTTAATGTATGCTGATGATGTGAAACTGTTTTCTTCCTTCTCTGTTGAATCGCAATCACATCAGCTTCAAGGTGATTTGGATAATTTTGTTGCATGGTGCTCTTTGAATCTTCTGAAACTAAATCTGAGTAAATGTAAGAAGCTTTCATTCTCAAGAAGAAAGTCATTCATTACTCAGTATTTCATAGATTCGCATAAGTTGGAGGACGTCGATTCGATTACAGATTTAGGCGTTCTATTTGACCATAGGTTACGTTTTAACTTGCATATTGAGCTCTCGATTAGCAAAGCTAGGTCCACGCTTGGTTTTATAAAAAGGTGGTCCAAAGAGCTTGATGATCCCTACATTACGAAAAGGCTGTACATGTGTTTGGTTAGACCCATACTCGAGTATGCCTCAGTTGTGTGGTCTCCTTCATATAGGTGCTACGTAGATTCAATTAAATCTGTTCAAAAGCAATTCTTGCTGTTTGCCCTTAGAAATTTTGGTCGGGATCCGATTGCCTCTCTTCCACCGTATGAAAATAGGTTGCTTCTGCTGTCCCTGCCGTCTCTTGAGAAACGTAGATTTGTTCTTGGCGTTTCCTTTCTAATTAAAGTAATAAATGGTGCTATTGACTCGCCTTCATTACTTGGTGAAATAAGCTTTAATGTCCCTAACCGCTTCTCTAGGCACTTTATCTTGGTTAAGCTTAATCAGTGTAAATTTAATTATGAGCTGTTCAATCCGCTCAGAGTCGTTTGCAAGAACCTAAATGACGTCTACCAGTTATTCTCGTTATCGGATTCTTTAAAGTCCATTAAAGCAACATTGCTTAATACGCGCGATTTAGCTATGTCGTATTTAAACTAGCTTTTATCCTTAAAAAGTCGTTACGTTTCGAAAGTGAATTATTGTCAATTTATTATCGGTTGCCAGGCTTATGCATGTTTGCGATGGCTTAGGGGTTCATTTGCAATTTGGTCCTGTACAGGTTGTAAGTGTGCTCCTATGCTGATAGTGTACATGCTTTTTTTTCTTTTTCTTTTTTTTTCTTCTTATTTGTTTTATTATGCTTATACTCAACTTTATTGTTAATTAATATTAGTTTTGCATTAAGAGCCTATTGAACTCGACTGTTATTTGTTTAGTTGAGTTTCTAGTATAAGTGGAATAAAATAAATAAATAAATATACACACAAATGCATTTTTGCTTTGGAAAAATGGAACTTCTTCATTAATACACACACACAACGATATAACACATATTTATACGTCGTTTGTAAATATTACAAATTGACTTACTGGTTTTGAGATAACGCTAATACTGACCCTTTTTCCTGCGTTGTAGTTGTCACTGTTCTACTCTTCAATGAACGAGCATAAAAGGAAATTAAGTTTAGGTTTGGCTGAAAGAGGGCATTTGACGACAATCACTAGCAAATTTGCCACCATGATTACATTCTCTTAGCGATTATCGTCCACTTCATTGTCGCCTCTTTAGATCATTACAACCCTGTTGTAGCGTACGTAGTAAATGGTAAACATACATTACCGTCATTCTCATCGACGTATAGTATCGTGCTTGTATGAATTTTTAAATGTATGGTTGTAAGAGGAAGATATTAAAATTACCAGACCATTTTTTCAATACGTAATAGACGACGACGAAGTTTAGCGATGCATTCTCAAGGTAAATTTCACCTGCGCTTGTAATTAAAAGCAGATTATAGTTGTATTTATAAATGTAACAACAATAAAAAATTATTAAACTATTCCTAACAATTTAAATAAACAAAGTATACAGAGTGAAATTACGATTACATCAGATATTGATCCACGACCTAGATGGAATAAATCGAATAAGTAATAAAACTTTTCCTGTCCGTTTTTTTAATTCATTTATTTTATTTCTAACAATTTTATTTTATTTTATACAGATTTTACTTGAAAGATTATTAACAGCACGGCGTTCCCATTTAGAATATATCTTTATTTCTTTTTAAGACTATTTATTTATGGCGTATTAGCTAACTAAAAACGCGGTTTGCTTGTTGTCGCAGAATTAACCCCCTTTTAAAATACTTTCTTCCAAAATGACTTTCCGACTTAGACTCAGATGTTCGCATGAGCATTTCAATAGTTTTTAAAGTGAATAGCACGTCTGCTCACGTTGGCTATAACTCTATGTGTACATATATAGGACGAAAACGACACGTGATTTGGATTCTCTCACAACTTTTTGATAGTAATGATAAAATAAGCAGAGGCTGTAAGGTGAGACATATAGCTTTGCTGAATTATGATTATGAATTTTCACAATAAATATGCTGCTAATATACAACAATAACAAGTTACGCAAATCTATTAGATGTGTCCGAAAAAAGGTTGTGCACGCATTTTAAGCATTGAAATTAAAATTGAATATTGGAAGTAACGAACACCAACATATTTTCATAAATTTTAGGAATAAAAATTATTTGACTTTACACAAGGCATCGCCAGAAGCACAAAAAAATATTACATTATAAATAACAATACATTATTCAGAACAAAACGAAAGACAAGAAATAAAGGAGCTTTTTTCAAAACTAAAATTAGAAATTCGAATTTGCTCAGCGTAACCAAGTTACCTAAGTCAGACTAAAGAAGATACGTGTGCACCTCCAAGATAAATGAGGAAAACTATTTAACATCGTCAGCGTACGTTAATGTAGCTTATCAAAGAGGGGAGATTGATGATGTATAGAGAAAGTACAAAAAATCCTAAATAGTTACTGTGAGGAATACCTGACGTCCAGGCGAATTGATCAGAGGTGATGGAGTTAAACAGAATCTTAAACGGTATATTAAGGGGTTAAGAGGTTATCCATTTCCTTAAGTATAAAGGGAAGCCAGAAACTTGGATTTTAAATTCAAAAATCAATAACTTATGGCTAACTAAGTCAATCGCTTAACTAAAATTGGCCGGAGAAAAACTTGCAAACATGGCAAGTAAATTCGAAGAGGTTCGTAAAGGAAGCTATGGTGAAGTGGAAAAATATGAGATTTGGTAGCGAAAGCTAATTCCTGGTTGGCATTTTAACAATTTAGATAAAATATTCAACTTGGTCATGCCTTTGTAGTTCTCGACCGAATGTCTGTTACCATCTTTGTGAACTGGAACAAGCAAATTTTCTTTCCAATATAAAGAGCAAACACACGTCTTCAAAGAAAAATTAAAAGAATGCATATCCGGCGTGAACCAAATTTCATGAAAAAAGAAACAGGTAGGTAGGTGGACCCAATTTTTGAGTTAAGACAACCAACATTTTCGTAAGTAGTAATTAATGGATCTGAGAAAACAATCAATTTTTTCAGGTGAAAGGGCTATAGAATTATTGTTGCGATGCCTCCTTCCTTCCTTTATCAAGTATCCTACTGGTCACAAAGGTTTATTTAACAAAATATCCGTATTTTCCGTCGGAACTAAAATCTTTAAGGAGGAGATAGCTCTACATTAAGATGAACAAAATTTAAAAATGCTAACATGCTTAAGATTAACAGATGAAGCTTTTACGGCAAGACAACCTTTTATGTTATCGGTGTTGGTCTTGACACCAATATTGCTTTCCGAGGCGGAACTAGTGTCAAGGAGACAACATACGTTTTAGAAATATTATTGTTTGAAACATTCAGAGTGAAAAGTTGGGAATATTGAGATAGTGGTAAAAAGGCGGTAGTGAATCTGTTGGCTTGTACAACTTAGGTTCTCGCAGCGGCACCACACGAGCAGGGAAGAGGGGAGGATTTATTATTTTTGCTTATGTTTTTCTGAGACTTTCGCCGAATGGGACTACTAGTAGGAGACGCTCTTGCCGCGTATTTCATATGTATTTCTTTAATTTTATTCCATTTAGAGTTGACATCGACTTGTGTTCTGGGTAGCGCGTGTTTTGTGTTTGGCTGCGATTTTTTAATTGTTTTTGTGTGTTTTACTCGTGTGTTTTCCGTCTTTTTGCAAAAAGTGATTATCGCAGATACCAAATTTGATTTTGTTTTCTGTAAGTATAGTAAAAATAAATAAAAAAAAAACAAAAAAAAAATATTGAAAACAATTGTCCATATCCTCAGAAGTTCCCAAATCTTTTCAGGTGAATAGCTATTTCACAATTTACTAAATAATAGACAACCATTAAGCATAATGGCTCCGGGGCCGACACATGAAAAGTCGAATAGATTTCATATATTAGCGGACGTATCCCCCCAAAGAAAAAAAATTAAAAATTCGGACCTTCCGGTGTTGTCAACCAGTAGCACCATTTCTATTGACAATATATATGTTGTGATTTCTCCAACCCATCCTTCCGTTACAATTTCGCAAATCAGCTCTTTTGCTATTAAAAAAGCACTAGATAGCATCACAACATACAGAGACTCTATATCGATTCTACGCGATGGAAATTAACTTGTCCTCGCTGGGAACTCGCGCGCAACCGAAAAGCTCATAAAATCGAAATCGCTAGCTAATTTATGTGCAATTTCCGCTAAATCGCATGACAATCTGAACTCGGTTAAAAGCGCAGTTTATGCCCCATGCTTAAAGCATGTGCCGGAAGATGAAATAGTTCGCGAAAAGGGCAGTCAAGGAGTGGCTGAAGTTTATAAATTCTCCAAATTAAATGACGATGAAAAAACCCATTCACCTACAGGAAGAATTATTTTGACTTTTGGCTACCGCCAACGGTTGATGTAGCTTGGTACAAATGCAAAGTAGAACTCTACATTCCAAATCCTATGAGGTGTAAAAATTGCCAACGCCTGGGTCATACCGCAAAAAGATGCACGAGTTCTCCATCCTGTGCTAACTGTGGTCTTCCTCCACATCCTGAAAACTGTACGCGTAGCTTCTGCTTAAATTGCAACGATCAACACTCGTCGTTAGACAAACAATGCCCACGTTTTAATCAAATGCGTGAAATTCTAAAAATCAAAACAGAAAATTACTGTAGTATGGGTGAAGTGCGATGCAAGTACCGGGAATTTAATCCATCTGGAACTCAAAGAATTAGCAGAAGCAATATCTACGCTGTTGTCGGCTCGCAAATCGAGCCTAATAAGCCTTTAACTCCAATTCCTTCCAATGAAAAACCTGTTTTACCATCAATCAAAAATTACATTGCGAAACCAGTTCCATTACCCGCCAAAGATAATATTGAAAAAATGAAAACAACACCAATATTGAAAAAATTAAAACAACAACACATATGGCAAAATCTAATAATCTAAATACCCCAGAATCACCAGTTCTCAACCCTAGTCAACAAATTACAAGCCGTAATGAATCCAATCTGTCATCCCTCAAACAACCTTCAATTTCAAATTATTCACGTGTGCCCACTCGTTGCAACTCAAATTTACGCAACCACCTAAGTACAGATTATTTTGCTGGTAAGAACAAATTATTCACGCAAAATTCTTATAGTGACATTTTTGACGGAGACGCTGACATGTCAACTTAACCCTCCCTCCACTCTGCTTACATGTCATTACAATTAAATAAAGTTTTTAAAATTCTACAATGGGATATTAAAGGACTTCTTAAGAATTTTGATGAACTCCGTACACTCATAAGTGATTTTAATCCAAACTTTTTATCGCTTCAAGAAACCCATTGTAGAAGCTCTTTTAATCCTATTCCAACCAAATCATTAACTGGATACTTCACGAATGCTGATCAAAATTCATATTCCAAACAAGGAGTTGGTGTTATTATAAAACCAAATATACCTCACAAACGCATGATTTTAGCTCAAACATACAAGCCGTAGCGATACAAATAATGTTAAACATAAAATTTACAGTGCTTTCGCTCTATATCCCACCTTCGCAATCAATTTTTCAACAAGAACTCTACAATTTATTCTTCGTATTCTCCCCCCCATTAATAATATGCGGCGACTTTAATAGTTGGAATACCATCTGGAACAACACTCGTGGTACTGTTTTAGAAAAGGCCTCCATTCAAAACAATCTTTGCATATCAAATGATGGAAAACCAACGCACTTTTCAACTCATCATACTTTTTCACAAATTGATTTAACATGTTGGTCCCCCTCACTTCTTCCTTTGGTTTCCTGGCCTATTTCTGATGATCTACATAATAGTGATCGCTTCCCAATCATAATCGATCTTAAACTTTCAATGTCCTCTGCTACTCCAGCAAAACAGGCCAAATTCCTCCTAGATAAAGCAGATTGGATCAATTACTCCAAACAGGCCGAGTCATTTCTGAATTCAAAGCCATTTAACGTTAACTTTCGTTTTTTGAGGAAAAATAAAATATATCTCTGGCACCGCTTCAAGAGGTTCATGATCATTTGTTATTATACAAAAATGCCAATGGTCTATTCGGGAACGAATTACGAAAATCAAAGGCACTTAGTTTCGAACTTGTTTCGAAAAGAATTTACGGAAATACATCGATGAAAGTGGTCTGGAACAAAATCAGCAGACTCAATGCGACTTCAAATCTGAACGAAATTTCTGCCATCTGCATTCCCAATGGAATTTTAACTGACGCACAGGATATTCCTAATTACTTTGGAAAAATGTTGTGCAAATACTCCTCTGACAGCAACTTCTCCAGCGCTTTCATCGAAAATAAAAGGACTCCAATATCTCTTTTAAATAGTACTGACAGATGTGCCACCTTCCTGGAAAATTGCATATCTACCTTAGAACTTGAAAGTTGTCTCTCCAAATCGAAAGGGAGGGCACCAGGTCTAGACGGCATCTCCTACCACATGATAAGTGCGCTGTCTAATTCAAGTAAAAAGAAATTACTGGACCTATATAATACGGTATTTTTGACTAGCCATATACCCTACATGTGGAAACTGGCAGCAGTTGTTCCAATTCCAAAGTCAAAAAATGTCTCTATCGCATCGGATTATGGCCCAATCTCTCTTTTATCTTGGAAAGCAAATTACGAACGAAATCATATAACAATTCTCTCAATTGATTTTGAAAAAGCATTTGACAGAGCTGCTCCTCATGTTATTTTAAGATCCTTGAAATCATGGAATGTTTTTCAACTACATCAAAATCATTCATGTCGCCTCGGCGGTTTAAAGCTAGAGTCAACAATCATCCCTCTGATTCCTCTCCGCTAATGAATGACATTCCGCAATGATCTCCTCTTTCTGTCACGCTCTTCCAGATCGCCTTCAACCAAATTAGCAAAATTCTTTGCCGTATACCAAGAGTGGAACATTGTCTCTGCTGCATATTCACTGTCTTTGGTTAAAAAATTCTTTTTTAACAAGGGTGAATTTCATACAGTACCAAATTCTTTTGTTAAGCAAGATTGACTATGCTTTGATAATTTATGGCAATAGCTGCAAATCTAATATCAACATCCTTAAACCGGTCTCCCACCAAGCCGTCAAAGCAAGTTGTTATGCTTTTCGGACGACGCCCATAAATAATATTATAATTGAAACTGGTCTCCCAACTTTAGAAAATAGACCGTATGAGTTAAAAGCTAAAATAGTCCCCAAGCTTCTCAATTCAAACAAGTCTATTGTCGGTGATGAAGTGAGAGAGATTATTATTGCGAAGAAAATTCCAAGGTCACCATCTGCAATTAACCATTGTTTGTACGACGCAAAGGAATTGTACATTCCCTTAAAAATTTTCTGCTCTTTTGGTTAAACCTCCATGGATTTTGAAAGACTCTTTTGACATTTCGTTGTCTATGCACAAGAAATAAGATACTCTAAACGAATCTAATAGTTGAAAACACCCAAGTATTGGAGAGTACTGGTTGGAATCTTTTATACACAAACGGCTCAAAATCTTTTGGCCTGCCTCCTGCTTGTGTCGTGGTAGATGCTACAGGACGGGTTCTTCTCAATCACATATTTCACGAAAGTACTTCAACTTTCACAACCGAAGCCAGAGCTATGCTTCAAGCTGCAAACCTTGCGACAGTTTGTCTGTATTACAAGCTATTCGGATTCCTTCGACTTCGAGATGGAGCACCATCAACAAATTAAGGAATGTAATTACAACACCCGGCGGAAAAATTAAAATGTTATGGGTACCTTTATTTGCAACAAACGAATGGATGTATAGGAAAATAATAGTGGTTCTTCAAAGAGAAGGCAATCTTGTTTATACAAAATATCCCACTCAGAATACTAAGAATAAACGAGCATGCACGGAAAAATCCGAAAGTAAATATTTTGTTGCTTATTTTCATACAAATAACTTTTTAAGCAAAACCACGTGTAAGCGGGCACAAGTGCTTCTGCAATACTACGCCACACAAATGCTCATAGTGCGTACACAACATTTTGATAAGCTTAGCAATTATTCTCTTTGCAATTTTTTAGCCCTATTGTTATAATGGTGTTTGTTCGAATTTCATATTTCCTAGTTATTAAGCAAACGTTGCAAGAAAATGTTCCATTTTACATATATAGTGTTTTTAGTGTCATTTATTTAAGTAATTCTCATTTCGACGGCGTAAATTGAGAGTTATGTAACATTATGTCTGTAAATCCTCCCTGTCTGTCTAACTAACGAACTATATTATATTCAGGGTTACTTTTAAGTGCCACTTGCAAACAATCGGAGGTTTTAGAATAGGATGTTGACGCACGGGTCATTGCTGAGCTAGCTGGTTCAGCCGATATGGGGCGTGTCACACTTTTTTTCCCACAGACAGTTCACAAACGGTTACATCTTTACCCTTATGGGTGGACGAAACTTACTTACCCAGCGGGCAGATCCTGGATCATTCTTATTTATCTCTACGGTCTCCTTCGGCCCCTGATTTGCAGTGGACTCCCGAAAATTGGGTCCAATGACGACTAGGCTATCTTGCTCTCAACAGAAAACAAGATTTCTATTTCATGTTAATATTTTTATATTCACACAGAGGGTAGTCACGAATGGTCTGTATTTGGTCAGTATCTGTTTGAACGGTGCCATTACCTACAATAAGTCCAAAGTATTCTAACTGTTTTTGCAAAAATTCTTTCTGATATTAATTATTAAGTTAGCTTTCCGTATACACGAGGCCATTTCAGACAGTGTTTGGAGATTATCTTTAAACGTCTCCCAAATAATTAGCAAATCATCTAAGTAAAAAAACTTGACGACGTAAATGGGGTAGGATCACTTCATCCATTAATCGGCACATAATTTTAGGTGCATTGTGTAATCGAAACGCCATTGTCTTAAATTCATATATATATATATATATATTGGCGGCCAAGCATTGTAACTTTCTTTCCTTTCGAATTTTCGTCTAAATGTATTTTCTAGAAAGGGTCTTTGGGTTATCCAGGTTGGTGATAAATTCAGCCTTTCGCAATTTATTAAATATTCCATCAGTCAATGGTAAAAGATAAACGTCTATGATCGTAACACTGTTCACTTTCGGGGCATATAAACACAATCAAATCTTTCCTGGCTTAGAAACTGATGTAACAGGAAAAAAACAAAAACTTTGAGGTTCCACTATCTATCAAGTTTTGAAAACAGAAGTTTTTCTCCTGCAAGTATATTTTTTATATTTTTATTTTACTTGCTCATGAAACTCAACCAAAATAAATTAACAGTCGAATTCCATTGACTCTTAGTAGTAAAACTAATGCCAATTAAAATTAAAAACTAATATAAAGTAAGTAAGGAGAAGTACAGAAAAAAAAATTAAATACTAATTGATATAAATAAGAAGCAAAAAAAGAAGAAAAAAAGCATGTTCATAACAAGCACAGAGGCACTCCTACAACAAATACCGAACCAGTTTGCAAGAGAACCCCTAAGCCATTGCAAATTTCCAAAATCTTTGCAACCGATACAGTAAACAACACCAATCAATTTTCGAATCATAATGAGATATTAACGTTAAAAGTTAGTTCAAATGCGACATAAGCGCGTATTAAACAAAGTTTGTTTGATAGAGTTTAAAATATCCGGTATTGAGATTAAGTGATATACACCATTTAAGTTTCTGCAAATAACTCTAAACGGGTTAAACTGCTCATAATTATATTTACATTGCCTCAGCCTAATGAACACAAAATGCCGAGGGAACGATGAAGGACGTTAAAGCTTATCTCAACGAGTAGTGTGGACGAATGGATATAACCATTTATTAGCTTAATTAAGACGGAAACACCAAGAACAAATCCACGTTTCTCAAGCGACCGTAAGAATAACAGAAGCAACCTGTTTTCATAAAAACGCAAAGTGACGAGCGGATCCCAATCCAAGTTCGAACGGGCAAACAGCAAGAATTGCCTTTGAACTGATTCAATTGAATCTACGTAGCACCTATAAAAAGGAGACCGCACAACAGAGGCATGCTCAAGTATTGGTCTAACAAAACACATGTATAGCTTTTGTAATGTAAGCAACGTTCAGCTGTTTGGACCACCTCTTAATGAAACCAAGACAGGGCCAGCTTAATTTAAAGATAGATCAATGTGCAAATTAAGACGTAATCTTTGGTGGAATAGAACACCTAAATCGATGAACGAATCAACGTTTTCCAACTTGTGTGACTCAAGAAAGTACTCAATACTGAATGACTTCCTTTTTGAAAATAAACCTTCTTCTATTTTTTTAGATTAATTTCATAAAATTTAATGAGCAATGAAGGAGAAGGAAGACGGACAGTTGACAGTTGAATCGGAAGTCGTCGGAAGTATTCAGCAAAGATATCAGAGGTTTCAGTATCATGAGGCCACTCAGAGCCCTTGAAAAAATGATACGAGGGATATATGTTAATTTTTTTTTTGGAGTTGACATGCTTAAACAATACCTAGGTATAACAAGCAGTGACGTTTTTTTACAACTAAAGGTATCTGCAATAATATTGGTGGTTGAGGTAATTAAATCTATGCCTTGATACGGAATAGGCAAAATAGTCATAACCAGAACCGTTTTTCATAAATTTTTTGAAAAGTTTATTTTTCCTATTTTTGTAACATTTAATTGGCTTGTTAAACCATGGCGAGCACCTGCTTAGAGCATGAGGTTGCTCGATTGGAAGGGATGCAAAAATAGCTAGGTTTACATTATAGAATGAAAACTATAACGTTTCAATATTTGCAGCAGAGAAATCAAGCAAAATGTGTGAAAGATAAGATTTAAGCAGTAAAATATTAGTTTGGTTGAAATCATAATATATTATAAATCATATTAATAATACCATCATGCCTGCAATAACAGGAAATACAAATTGCTGGATGATTCTCACGTAAACTAAAAGGTGAGCAGCGATTTACAACTACCTCCGCAAAGCAAAGATGCCACTACAAATAGGAATACAATTGTACTGAAGTAAATTACGATCAAATAATTCCCTGAAAAGCACAATAACTCTCAGATGTTGAAGTGGAGACCACACAGCCAGTATTATCACTATATCACCAAATAACTTTTGGCAAATCGAAGTGCACCAACGCTATGACTACATGTGGCTTTCGACCACATCACAAATGAGGGCGGCATGTTTCTTATAAATAGAGGTAGCCCCATTTAGTTGAATACCGTTCATTGGCAATTTTCGCCCGAATGGCAATAAATTCAACGTCGGGAAGAGTAGGAAATTCGATTGAATAGGACGGAACTGCAACAGATATGGCAATTAAAACAAGACCACCTGTGTGATCTAATCGACCGTTTCTGAAAAACTGAAAAGAATTGTCAGAAAATTCCGACGAATGTAAATCAGACGATAACCAAGTTTTAGTGAAGGCCAAACAGGAAAACTCCTTGCTCGCTGTCCCTCTGACATCAGAATGGAGAATTTTTGAGCTTGGGCCTCTAACATTTTGGACAATGAAAGTTGCTGGGCCTGAAGAAATATTTACATTTTTAAGAGTGGAAGATCTACCCAATTAGTATTATGGAGTCGATCCCGAAAAATGAATCCCTTTATTAATTATCTAACTGGCCACAATGGTTCGTTTAGCAAAATTTCCTTATATTCAATCGGAACTAATACTTTAAAAGACGAGATAGCTGATATGAAGCTAATTTGAAAATGCTTACACATTTCAAATTGAGACGTGGGGCCTTTCCAGCCAGATAACTTTTTATGTTACCCACACAGGTGTCAGGCACCAGTCTTGATACGAAGTTGCTTTTCTAGAGACTATTGCTGTCAAGCAGACGTCATCGCTACTAGAAACAATAGGATTTGCAGGTGAAGAGTTTTGAGCTGGCGAGAATACGGAGGGGACGAACACACTTGCACTTGCAGCTAGTGTGCCCAGCATGGTGACCAGCAGATACCACAAAAGAGCGTGTGGGAGAGTCGCATTTGTTATTTTTGTTAATATTTTTTGGAGATGTACACAGAGTAGGCTAAATGGCACTACTGAGAGGAGTTACCCTTGCCACTTGAGCATAGGTAGAACGAGGGCAGCTTCACAGCTTATTTGGAAATAGTGACCAACTCAACGATAGCGGGAACGCTAACGTTTCATGCAGGCAAGGATGGAGCACTCATGGCTCGACGAATCATATTTATGTGAAGATATTGGCTACATTACGAGTCGGTCTTGTACAGGCTGAGGGAGAAGATAAATGCTTTACATAACGAGACTCATTGAACATTAGACTGATTTTTTTAAACTTCCCACACAAAGTACAAGATTTTTTTTTAGTTTAGAAAACCCAATCCTTTTCGCCGTGAACAGCCAATAAAAGTCAATATCCCGCTTCCTGCAGCCTAGACATGACCAACGTAAACTTTTCGAAGGATCGCGGACTATATCTGCAGAACGGTCATTGATACTTGGATACTTCGCTTGACAAAAGCGTTCGCAACGCTCCCGTTTTTGTTCGACATGATGTACAAAACACCCCATTTAAAGAAAGTAACACACAAGAAATTGAAAAAATAAAAGGGCGATTTGCGACTATGAGAAAAAAACAAAAAACTAATCTGGCACACAAATATAATATCTCAAATTAAAGAGCAAGCCAAGAGAAAAAAGTGTAAACCCGCAAAAACAAATAAGAAAGAGACTTATTACAGAGAGCTTCAAGTGTTGATGGCAAAAGTAAAAACGAATATTACGACAAGAAGATCAATATAATTCAATTAATTTAAACACTCTTGTACTTTATAACTAACTAATCTTTAAACGCGTATAAAGCTATTAAGCGATAAGGTAAGAAAATGAAATTGCAAAATTTCTTCGCACAAGGTAGAACAGTACGACTACAACGTGCGTAAAGTTGCCAACACGTTTCAGAGTTTATACAGCGCAAAGTCTTTTTTGAAAGGTTTATTGGAACCTGTATAGATGCTATAAAGAATTAGTGAAATTCTACCCAATCCTTCAATTTTGTAAGAGTGGATAGCACTTATAACATCTCTCAGTTTGTTGGCTTCCCTTTTACTCAAATTGTGGTCGGTAATACTGTACGTTAGTTCGTTACAATTAAAAAGCGAGGATATGTTTAGACTTTCACAAACGCGATGTTTGGCGAGATCAAAGATTCGTACAAAATCGATTCCTAAATGCCAATTTTGTTGCCGGTAAGGAATTATCAAAAAGGTAATAGGGTTCGTTAAAAGTACAATCGGCAAATATACCAGTGCAACATGATTACTGCCGGCAGCTGTCTTCAAAGGTACACTAAGCTTTTTCCAATGGTATTTATTTTCTTGAAAAAAGCTTTTTGCATAATTCTAGCCAAAACACTCTGATGCGCCAACCAACCTACTACGTCATGACAATATAGGTTCACGCAAAGAAGTGATTGTGCGTCATTGCGATACACATCGGAAAGAACGGCGGAACGATATTGTCTTCTATTTTTTTAAAGAATTTTACGGAGCCCACGCAAACGGGTGGTAGATCGTTTGTTTGTAGGCATTGAATGGCCCAGGGAACTTCCAGAAGTTTCTTGGAAAGTTTGCTGCGGTTAGAACCATTTGGTTTAAAAATATTTGCGGTTCCACAACCATAACGAATATATGCCAATCTGCTAGGCAGACTTGGAAACCACGACCTTTTACCGAGCGATTCCAACAAGTAAATGTTTTAGCGTCTTTGAGCATATCATCATCTAATTTAACCCTTTCAATTTCGGAAGTATTGTAAACATTGAGTTTTGTCAACTTAGATTTACTTAATTCATCATCTAGTAACTTATGCCTCCACGCAAGTGCATTGAAACCCATTAAAGATTTAATTTCAAAGCGCAAGAGTTCCTGACGAATTTCTGGACGTAAATCAGTTTTCAGAATTTCTAGTAGTTCCGTATCAGTTATTTAGGCGTATCGGACAATTTCATGATCGCATCATAATACACGTGAAAACTATCAGCTAACTTTAGCTTTCTACCAATAATCATCTCTCTTAAATCTGCTAAATCGAATTCTAAGCTCGCGGCAGAGGGTTTCCCATTCAACTACTTGAACCTTACGAAGGTATTTCCAATAACATGCTAACGATTTTTCTGCAAACATAAAGCTTCGAAATTGCCAGGTAGACTTTGCTTAGTTAGAACTTGAATTCGAAACATAACATTATCAACCGTGAAATCTTCATTCTCATTGCCACTACACCTTAAACTCCAACCGGAAATAATTTTAGATACTTCATCTAGACCCAAAAGGTAATGTGTGAATAGGTGATCTAGAATATGTCGGAGGTGATGGAGTGAGAATAGGAAAGCTATCAATATTTGAATGAGTTTGAGCGGTATTAAAATTCAAACTGGCTAGTAGACATCTAACAGTTAAAGGGAGATTGTAACAGTGAAATTGACACGCTGTTGACAGGCAGTTGTGATTATGTAGCACGTATATTCCTTTTAAATTGTTAATTTGATTTAGATGTTTGTTTCAAAATATCAAGCGACGGCTCATTAGTACTACCAATTTTTTCGTTTGTAATAACTGAAGTCAAGGTATCAGTTCCAGTTTTATTTATATGAGAGCTAAGTCTTCCTCTTAGTTTTGAATGTGCTGGTTTCAAATCATCAGGAGGCCAAACCGATTACACGACTTCAGTATGTTATGTTTGCAGAATTTGCCACAAATAGCGCATTGGTGATTCCCACTCATATATATTATAATGCATTCCGTATACAACACATGGCTACATGATATAGAAAATAATATTTGAAAAGTCTGCTACTTTCGAAGGCAAAAGGCACAATAAGTCAAGCAACTATTTGCCAACTCTGACTGAGTATTACTCTCCTTCGAACGTGACGCCATAATTGTTATTCAAAATTGCACACAGCAGTTAACAAATCAAACATAGTGACTAGTATGCCAGATGACATAAAAAAAAATGGGTATTACAAGCGAAAAAGAAAAATGACGCAATTGAACTAGACTTTATAGCGGTATATACGATGATTCAATATATTGGCAGTATAAAATAAAAAAATGAATTTTATAAAGATTTTATTAGTAACTTCAAACAAACAAAAAAAAATTAAAAATATATTGTTAATAAATTTAAAAAAAAAGGTAAATATATTGTGGGGACCCAAAGTCGTCCCTCGTTTTGGCCTCACGGGATCTCCGTTTCTGGCTGGGGAGAGAGGAGTGCTAGGAAGTAGGATAGGCATAGCGTAAGAATAGGATAGATATAGGATAAGAACAGATCAAGAATAGACAAGGGGTAAAATAAGGTAACTTTAGTTAGTTTAGTTTGGGAGTCGACGCTAGACACTCGAGGAGAGTAGTTCGTTTGCCAATCAAATAGTCGTAGTCAATCATAAAGTCTGGCAACTCTGTCGCGCGGTATAGTCGTATATATTTTGTTTCGGCAATTAATATTTTTATTTTTTGTTGAATTTCGTGGCTATTCTGCCTTATAGTGTGTGATTTTATAATATACTTTGAGAAGTAAGTGAGTGAATTCAAAGTAAAAGAAATATTTTTCTTTTACGATTTCATTTGATTCATTTGATTTTTGCAAACAAAAATTTTGAGCTCTGATAAAAATCTCTCTTCTTTTTTTGTTTTCTCTCTTTTTCTCTGTTATTTTTTTTACTGTTTGGAGTTTGTGTTGCTAGTGATCTCTCGTTACAGTGTCAACCTAACAGAG
>NW_024003128.1:0-3613 GCF_014805625.2 Glossina fuscipes
GTGGTTGGTGATATTTTATTATTCTCTTAATAGTTTATGTCTGAGCGTGCAGAGTTCATGATACATTTAAATACCCGCTGTAGTGGAAAAGGTGTTTACTTACAATGTATTCAAATTAATTCCAACATTCTACGGGTTATTAGACTAAGTGGTGACAGTATTTTTGATAATATATCGACGATTCACAATAATCTTAGTGTTCATATATATTAGAGATTATTGTTTTAAAGGTATTTAACTTTATTCTCTGTGGGTATAACTCTTCTTCTGGTTGGTATAAATGATCTAAATTGTGCTTCATTATAAAGTTTATTAGCTAATAATTTTTCGTTAATCAACAGACTTCTTCCACATGACGTGGCCGTTTTTATTTTAATGTGCAAATCTAATTTGGCTTCGCTTTCGCAAAACTTATGGCCGCTGATTATGTATCTCTTAGTTAACTGGCTGTCTTAGGAGTACCGTCAAAGCCATGTGTTTGTGATTTATGTATGGATTTCGTCATTCAAATTTTATGTCGAAAAAATAATGCGAAAATTTAACGTTGATTTGTTTACTATGCTACAATCAATAACAAAGTTACACAAATGTAAATGAAAATAATATTATGTAAAATTTTTGATAGACTGAAATGAAGTGAAATAATTTGATATAATTTCATATTTTTGTTTCTTAGAAAAATTTTGAGTAACAAAATTAAACTTTGAATAAATATGGCTTGATTTTTAATTTACTTATCATATTTTTTAGGAAAATGCCAATTTGAGTTTTTATGAAAATTAAGCGATTATCTAAGAAACAAAATTTTAAAGAAAGGGGAAAACCAAGTACGCATTCATGCCATGTTACCAGTTGCGCGACTGACGAAAAGATTAACAATAATTGGGGGAAGTTTAGCAGACAAAAACAGATCAGCGGATTAAAAATGTCGCGATGAATTTAGGCAACGGTAATTTCCTTGTAATAGGGAATATATGCAGAATATGTGCATATGGCAAAGATAGTCAAGCTTTATTCGAAACTGAGTCGAAAAGTGCAGCGAAAATTGATTTAAGAGAATCGAGTCGTAAAAAAGCGAATCAAAGCGTTGTAAATTTAAAATTGATGAAAATAATTTGTAAACAGATCTCTTGAGAATTGTAAATAATATCTATACTATCCTAAAAACAACAATTCGGTGGTACAAACTTAATAACAAAAGAAGACGAGTAAAAACGTAAAATCGCGAAAGAAGTTTAATACATTGTCACGGTCTAAACCCCTTTTCGGCCGGTAGAGCATATTTATATATATATATATTTTTTTTTTGAATTGTGGTTTGGCTCTCGGAGCCTCCTGACAAAGAAAAAATAAAAATAAACTATAAGGAAAAGTCCCGTCGGTTGTCTGCTGTCCGTCTGTCCACGGTGAGTCAGTCGGTCGTCGTCTGGCGTCGGCCCTACATATGCACACCCCCTTTCTCCGCTCAGCTACAGCGGTGGCAGCTGTAGCGCTTACCTACTCATCGGGGACACAAACAACAGGGGAATAAATAACTAAAGTAACTTACAATACAATCCTATCGCGATGTCGTGGCTGTCTCCTTCGGCGGCTCCTGTCCACGGCAAGGAAGTAGGAAGTTCGTCTTACGTCGTCGGCACAATCTCAACACAGCTGGGATGTAGGTGCATGTGGGTGCACGCAATTCATAGGTTACCGGAAAATTATTCTTCTCCTATCTATCCTTTCTTTTTTCGAATAGAAACGCTTTTCTATTTTTTTTGGTTATAAAACATTGTTCAGCTAATACGCCTTGTTCTTCCTTTATTTACCTTTTTTTTTTGTTTGTATTATTCTTACTTTACAGCCAAGTTTTACAATCGTAGAATTTCTGTACAAATAATTGAATTAGGTGACACAGTCTTTTTCGTGATGGCTAAATGGTAGTAACCACCTCACAATATGTATATAAATATATTTTTTCCTTTTTTTTCTATTATTTATTTATTTTTTTTTTGTTCCAAAAGCACGCATGCAAAAAGAAATTCCTTTTTTCTTCTTTTTTTTCTAGCTTTTTTTTTTTATGTTATACAGGGTTGGTGGGTTATATATTCTTTTACACAATTTAGACACTAATATGTTTCTATGAACGCCAATGATACTTAAAAAATAATATATTCATACACGAATGCGGTGCGCTTTGCTTGGTACATTCTACTAACACACTCAACTCTCCACTTCCTTATTGTTGAAGGCAATTTTACCGCTTAAGAATTAAAAACACACAATATTCTGACTTTGTACTGCGTTTTTCTTATTTGTTTGCCTTAGGTAGTTTTTTTTTGTCTTTTGAGATTTAATTATCAATTCATTTTTTCTTTATTCCTCTTGATTTTTCTTCTTCCTCGTTTTAGGAACAAAAAGGCTGTTATAGAATTTTTCTTTTATATTCCTCCTTTCTTTTTTTATATTCAAATAAAAGAATTATCGAATTGATTATCAAAATGTGACACGTACACGACTTTTGTTATTATTATCAGATCCAGAATTTGGATGAATTTTCCAACGATTCCTATTTTTGCTTTTGTTCTCTACATAGATTGATTTCATATTTCCATATTTATTCACTCATTCTCACAATTCTTTTTTAATGTCTGTCAGGTTAAATTTTTTTTTAGTAATATATAATCAAAAAACAATAGCAAGAGCACTTATTGACGCTCACCCTTCAACTCTCAGATCCCAACTGCCTAGAACTAAACTCAACTTAAAACTATCCCCTCTGACTTAAATTTCAAAACGCAGACAGACTTCTCCTTCTTACTCAATTTCCCTCTTCTTCTTCCTGTTGCTCTCTCTATAACGGCTTGCCGCTACTCTCACAAGAGCAAGCATAGATCCCGCAAAATCATACGATTTTTGCCTGTACTTGTAAGCAAGGAAAACAGAAAAGAATAAAATAAGCATATACCGCAAGATCATGCGATTTATTAGCGGTACCACAAAATCGCATGATTTTGTCTAACGGTATGCCGTTATTCCGCCGCTTGCGGTTGATACAGACCTACAGAGACCTTACCCGAGGTTTGTTCGCGGCCGTTACAGCTCGGACCCATCGATATCACCCGTGATATGGAATGTGGACGTCAAATAGTCCGCGGACAGACCGACTATACCCCCGACGACCGACTACTACGGACCAACGTGTGGCTTCGACCCACGCCCTGAGTTTAAGAGTCTCTGTTCTACCGACTGAGCTAGCCGGGCAAATTCGGTGTATACTCAAGAGGTTTTAGAGAAGAGAATATCTTTGGCTTGTTATACTCCTAGCTTCCGCCCTGTCTTCTAGCTGGTGTCATCGAACTTGCACCTTGTGACTAAGCTGTCTAATCTGTTCATTCCGTAAGTCGAGCAACCCTTTGAGTAGTTGATTTTGCATCTGATATTGTTGACTTTCATTTGCGATTCTTTGCAACAAGTTTAGCAACCTTTCGCTATCTATGGGTCGTGAACCTCTTAACGCTTCCGTGGCCACGTCGAAAGGTGTTCGACTACTGCTGCCCTCATTATTACTTCCACCACCCGTGTTGGTAGAGAATTCGAATTCCCTGCTTATCATCGTTGAGCGGCCGCT
>NW_024003128.1:3623-5042 GCF_014805625.2 Glossina fuscipes
TGATGCGTGTACGTTTCGCCAGTTTGTTTTGATTAGCATGACTAGCAATGTCGCTAAAAGCTGTCGCAGAAGGCAATAGCTGGTTACGGTGACTTACTACTGCTATTGTCGTTTCAGCGTTGTTGAGCTGGCTCTGCTGCTTTTGTTGACGCCGATTACGTAAAGGTGACGTTGACGAGGTGATTTCAATAGATCCGCTGAACTTTTCGCGTGTGTTGTGTGGCAATGTTTCCTTACCTTCACCTAGAGAGGTTTGCTTTACATCAGTCAGTTGAAGTGACGAGTTTCGGTAGCTCTTGGAGTTATCGTTTCCTTGGCTTATGGCGTCTAAAACTTGGCATTTATTCGGAGACTTAATAGTGTCTGCTTTGGTGGCGACAGATAAGCCAAAAGCCTTCCAGAAGTCGATGCCGAAATAGAATTGCTGTTGCAAAGCTGGTACTATATAGAACTCAATACTCCTGGTCTCGCCCTCCCACTCGACGGGTAAGGTGATGAGCCCCGTTACTGAGGTCTTTTCTCCATTTGCTGTTTTAACGTGTCGATCCCTTAGCTTGATGATTCGATGCCTTCGGTTCTCAAGGAATCTCGTTGCTCCGGCCCCACAACAACTAACGCTGGCTCCTGTGTCCAGAAGAGCGGTTACTTCGGTGTTGTCGACCTTGGTCCGCGCAAACAACCTGTCATCGTGTTCTAGGGAAACAATCGCTGAGATCTCCTTTTGCTGAAACCTCCTGTACGCCTTCCTTCTTTGGCGTAAGATCAGAATCTTCCCATGTCTTCTAGTGAGCGCTCGCCTTCTAGAAATTTCTGCGCTGAAAATCTCGTGTCGCTTCTGCTGGTAGTCCGCGATCCTCTGTGCTAAGCTTCTGTACTCGGGGATGTCTTGACCCGTTGCTGGGGTTATAGTTGCGCCTGTTGCTGCTCGCGTTAGTATTGTCACTGCTGCGGTTGGTGTTGTTCTTGCTGGTGTTGTTGTTGCTATTATTGGTGTTGTTATTGCTGTTGTCGTTGATGTTGTTGTTGGTGGTGTTGTTATTGTTGTTATTGTGGCTGTTGCTGTTGTTGTTGGTGGTGTTGTTGTTGCTATTGTTGTCGCTGTTGCTGTTGTTGGTGCTGTTGTTGTTGCTATTGTTGTCGCTGTTGCTGTTGTTGGTGGTGTTGTTGTTGTTGATGGTGTTGTTATTGTTGTTGCTGCTGTTCCGGGTGACGTCTCGTCTGGCAGGGGTTCCCGGCTTGCCTCGCCAGCCTAGTGTTTTCCGATGCGGGTACAGCGCCGTAGCTCTCATTCCTGCCGCATATGAAACAGACCATGTGGTGGAAAGGACACCTGCATCGATTTTCTCTAGTGTCTTCTGCTGGATTTCTCAGAAAATGATCTCCCGGCATACCGCACACCAGCACCAGCGATCGCAGTGA
>NW_024003128.1:5142-9795 GCF_014805625.2 Glossina fuscipes
CTCCCGGCATACCGCACACATAGCATGTCATCAGATGGAAGGGTGACTGGCAGAAGGCCATGCTCTGCGCTGTCTTCACTGCGATCGCTGGTGCTGGTGTGGTGGTACAGTGCTGGGGTGTTGCTACTGCTGCTGCTGCTTCTTGTTTTAGCTGGCCTCTACGTGATGTTGCTGGTTGCAGATGGTGCCGCTCGTTCGGATGGTTACTTGTGCTGCCTGTGTTGATCCATCTCTTTTCTTGTTTCATAGCCCCGCCGTTTTCGCGCTGCCTGTCGCTGTTTGGACCATGCCGCGGCGCTAGAGCTTCAACTGCTTCGCGCTGAACTCCTTCACCATTTTCACCTCCCTGACCGATCTCGCTCACGTGTTTCGGCCTGCTTCTATTTTCTCTCAACAGCTTTTCTGCCCTCTTGCATTCGGATTTGAACTCGCCAATGCTTTCTACTTTGGTGGCAAAAATCAGTGCGGCCAGACTGGGCTTAACGTTGGACTTCATTATTTTAATCATTTCTGCCTCAGGGATCTTTCTGCGTAGGCGGAATGTTAGGTCGTGTATCTCCGCGTAATAGTCCTCGAAGGTCTCGGCGTTCTGCTGCTTCCGCTCCATGCTTTCTCTAATCAATTCGTAATCAGAGTCTGCGGTCTTGAATTGATTGAGGAGCTCAGCTTTTAGCGCGAAATAATCAAAAGTGACGTCTCCTTCTCTATCCTCCAGCAGCTGCCAATACCATTTGCTGGCTTGACCGGTCACTAGACAGTGAAACTCGGCCAATAATTCCTCATGGCTTATCTGGTGCTACTGCCTGAGCCGTTCCACTCGGAACACAAAGCTCTCGACCGTAAGACCCTTACCAGAGCCGTCGAATTTCACGTGCCAGCGATTGAGGTCTATGTTCCGCCTCCGGGCGTTTTCATCGCTGGTCCGCTGTTGTCCTGTCGGCTGGTGGTGGTGGTAACTACCGCTAGGCTGCGCTACTGTTTGGGGTGGCATTTGCTGTTGTGGTGTTGAAGTCGATGCTGCTATTATAAAATTTTGCGTCCCTTCGCTGTCTCGTAGTTGGGTTCGCTGCGTTGCTGCGGACTTCTCTTTCTTTAGGTGGCTAATTTCTTGGATACAGCTTAGGAGCATTTCGTGTTGTTGCTTCAGCATGCTTGCTAGGTCTAGATCCGAGCTAGCTGTTTCTCCTGCTGGGCCTGGTTGGCGGTGACCGCGGCGACCATCACCTGCGATGTTGCCACTGGCGTTGTGAGTGATGTCTGTAGTTTCGTTGTCTGACATTTTGAAAAGGTGGTTCAGCTTTCTGCTGAGGCTGTTAAAAGGTGATGCTGCACTGCTATCTTCAGGGTACTCTACGGTGGTGTAGTTTCCTCCGATGACGGAAAAACACGCTCTCCTACAGGAAGGATTATTTTAATTTTGATCGCTATCTATTACCGCGAACAGTTGATGTGGCGTGGTATAAATGTAAAATAGAACTATACATCCCAAATCCTATGAGGTGTAAAAATTGCCAACGCCTGGGTCATACGGCAAAAAGATGCACTAATGCTGCATCTTGTGCTACCTGTGGTCATCCTCCACATACTGAAAGCTGTACCCGTAGTTTCTGCATAAATTGCAACAAACAATGGCCACGTTTTGTACAGATGCGTGAAATATTAAAAATCAAAACAGAAAATTACTGTAGCATGGGCGAAGCGCGACGCATGGACGATGGAATTGGCAAAAGTAATACCTATGCTGCTGTTGCCTCGCAAATCGAGCCTAGTAAGACTTTAACTGCAACTGCTTCCAATGAAAAACCTGTTCCACCAAAAATTATATTGCGAAACCAGTTACATCACTTGCCAAAGATAATATTGAAAAAACCAAAGCAACTGCAAATATTGAAAAAATTAAAACAACAATACATATGCTAAAATCTAATATGCCAAATTCTCCAGAATCTCCAGCTCTCAACTTTACTCAACAAATCACAAGTGTTAATGAATCCATTCTTTCATCCCTCAATCAACCTTCAATTTCAAATTATTCACGTGCGCCAACCTGTTGCGCTTCAAATGTTCCAAATTACCTAAATACAGTTTATTCTGCTGGTAAGAATAAATCATTCACGAAAAATTCGTATAGCGACCTTCTCGACGGAGACGCTGACATGTCAACTTAACCCTCCCTCCACTCTGCTTACATGTCATTACAATTAAATAAAGTTTTTAAAATTCTACAATGGAACATTAAGGGACTTATTAATAATTTTGATGAACTCCGTACACTCATAAATGATTTTAATCCAACATTTTTATCGCTTCAAGAAACCCATTGTAGAAGCTCTTTTAATCCTATTCCACCCAAATCATATACTGGATACTTCACGAATGCTGATCAAAATTCATATTCCAAACAAGGAGTAGGTGTTTTTATAAAATCAAGTATACCTCACAAACGCATAAATTTAAGCTCAAATATACAAGCCGTAGCGATACAAATAATGTTAAATATAAAATTTACAGTGCTTTCGCTCTATATTCCACCTTCGCAATCGTTTTCTCAGCAAGAACTCTACAGTTTATTCTCCGTAAAGCCACTTAGTTTCGAACTTTTCTCGAGACGAATTCACAGAAATACATCAATGAAAGTTGTCTGGAACAAAATCAACAGACTTAATGGGACTTCAAACCTGAACGAAATTTCTGCCATCTGCACTCCCAATGGAACTTTAACTGACGCAGATGAGATTTCTAATTACTTTGGAAAAGTGTTGTGCGAATACTCCTCTGACAGCAACTTCTCCAGTGCTTTCATTGAAAATAAAAGGACTCCAATATCTCCTCCAAATAATATTGATAGATGTGCCATGTTCCTGGAAAATAGCGTATCTACCTCAGAACTTGGAAGTTGTCTCTCCAATTTGAAGGGGAAGACACCTGGTCTAGACCGCATCTCATACCAAATGATCAGTGCTATGTCTAAGTCTAGTAAAAAGAAATTACTGAACCTATATAATACGGTATTTATGACTGGCCATATACCCTACATGTGGAAAATGGCAACAGTTGTTCCAATTCCAAAGTCAAAAAATGTCTCCATCGCATCTGATTATCGCCCAATTTCTCTTTTATCTTGCCTCTCTAAGGTTTTAGAGAAGATTATGGCATCTAGATTATCTTGGTTTCTTGAATCCAAGAACCTGATAACAAAGCAACAAGTTGGTTTCAAGCGGGGTAGAGGATGCATCGACGCTCTGTTACATATTGATTATTTCACAAGCAAAGCAATTTCCGAACGAAATCACGTAACAATTCTCTCAATTGATTTCGAAAAAGTATTTGACAGAGTTCGTCTTCATGTTATCTTAAGACTCTTGAAATCATGGAATGTTGGACCCAAATTCTTCAACTACATCAAATCATTCATGTCGCATCGGCGGTTCAAAGTTAGAATCAACAATCATCTTTCTGATTCCTTTCCGCTAAAGAATGGCATTCCGCAAGGATCTCCGCTCTCTGTCACGCTTTTCCAGATCGCTTTCAACGAAATTAGCGAAATTCTTTGCCGTGTACCAAGAGTGGAACATTGTCTCTACGCGGACGATGTATACATTTTTACAAAAGAAAAAGACAACACGAAAGCAATCAACATCCTCGAATCTATTGCATGTGAGATCTCCACATGGGCAAACTCGTCAGAAGCTATAATCTCTATACAAAAATCAAAAAAAATGCACATTTGTCGAAAACAAATGTGCGATGCAGGAAACCTACTGATGCATATTAACGGCTAACCGGTATTAATGTGCAGACGCTCCATGTTCTCGGGTTCACGTTTTCAAACAATTATCGTTGGAAAGCACACTGCCTTCGTTTAAAAAACTCCCTTTTAACAAGGGTAAATTTCATACAGTACGTTGCTTGGAGAAGCCATGCGCATATTAACACTATCGCTTATCTTACCAAAATGCTTGTGTTAAGCAAGATTGACTATGCTTTGATAATTTATGGCAATAGCTGCAAATATAATATCAACATCCTTAAACCGGTCTATCACCAAGCCGTTAGAGCAAGTTGTTATGCTTTTCGGACGTCGCCCATAAATAATGTTATAATTGAAACTGGTCTCCCAACCTTAGAAAATAGACTGTATGAGTTAAAAGCTAAAATAGTCCCTAAGCTTATTAATTCAAACAAATCCATTCTCGGTGATGACGTAAGAAAGATTATGATTGCGAAGAAAATTCCAAAGTCACCATCTGCAATTGACCATTGTTTGTGCATCGCAAATGAATTGAACATTCCCTTAAAAATTTCCCGCTCTTTTGGTGTTAAACCTCCCTGGATTTTGAAAGACTACTCTTTTGACATCTCACTGTCTATGCACAAGAGGGAAGATACTCCAAATTACGTCTTCAGGAATCTAATAGCTGAGAAAACACAAGTATTGGACAATACTGGTTGGAATCTTTTGTACACAGACGGCTCAAAATCTCCTGGTCTGCCTCCTGCTTGTGCGGTGGTAGATGCTACAGGACGGGTTCTTCTCAACCACATATTTTACGAAAGCACTTCAACTTTCATAACCGAAGCCAGAGCTATCCTTCACGCTGCCAATCTTGCCCATAAAAACAAACTCAAAACCGTCATTGTTACTGACAGTTT
>NW_024003129.1:0-656 GCF_014805625.2 Glossina fuscipes
AAGTTATTTCCCATATATTTCTCATTTTGCAAAATGTATTGGGCGAGTCGCTTCGATTCTAATCTAACGTCGCCCTTGCTCTTTGCTCTTCTATTATGAATATATTATAGGATACGTCTATATCTTTCTTCAAATTTTTTTACTGGTTACACCAGGATTTTACACAGATTACACGACGTACTGTAGAAAAGTATTTAACTAGGTTTGAAATTTTTAATCACTTTTTCTGAATCTTTCTATGTACACGATTTGAATACGAGGAGTTTTTAATTAAAATGAATTTCTTTTTGAATGTAGTATAACGAAAAAAAGAGTAGCTAATAGACTAAAGCCTTATTAAGGATTTAATAAAAGAAGCTAAATGTCAAGTGAAGGTGTCGCCTTTCTTGATATCCACATCTTCCACTTTCACTAAATTCCATTCTTAAAATAATCCCATTCGTTAAGAACTGACATTTTTAATCAAAGTAAATTAAATTCCTTTGTCTTTTAGCATATTTTTTATTTTTCGATGATAAGAATCATCAGTGTGCCCGTTTTCCTGGTGCGAACATGCACGGTGGATAGCGAAATCGATATAACTCTATGTATGTTTGCTTGCTCAAACAATAATAATATCGTCAAAAATTTTTTAAAAAATTAGACCACAAGTGTTT
>NW_024003129.1:756-2693 GCF_014805625.2 Glossina fuscipes
AAGTTATTTCCCATATATTTCTCATTTTGCAAAATGTATTGGGCGAGACGCTTCGATTGTAATCCAACGTCGCCCTTGCTCTTTGCTCTTCTATCATGAATATATTATAGGATACGTCTATATCTTTCTTCAAATTTTTTTACTGGTTACACCAGGGTTTTACACAGATTACACGACGTACTGTAGAAAAGTATTTCACTAGGTTTGAAATTTTTAATCACTTTTTCTGAATCTTTCTATGTACACGATTTGAATACGGGGAGTTGTTAATTAAAATGAATTTCTTTTTGAATGTAGTATAACGAAAAAAAGAGTAGCTAATAGACTAAAGCCTTATTGAGGATTTAATAAAAGAAGCTAAGTGTCAAGAGAAGGTGTCGCCTTTCTTGATATCCACATCTTCCACTTTCACTAAATTCCATTCTTAAAATAAGCCCATTCGTTAAGAACTGACATTTTTAATCAAAGTAAATTAAATTCCTTTGCCTTTTAGCATATTTTTTATTTTTCGATGATAAGAATCATCAGTGTGCCCGTTTTCCTGGTGCGAACATGCACGGTGGATAGCGAAATCGATATAACTCTATGTATGTTTGCTTGCTCAAACAATAATAATATCGTCAAAAATTTTTTAAAAAATTAGACCACAAGTGTTTCCTTAAACCGCTGTCTTTGAAAAGAAAACCTATCATTCAATAAGTTCGATCGAAGCTATCAATACACTAATAATGTTTGTCTTCTTTTGCTTTCTTTACTGGCAAAGTTTCAATCAATGTTACGGTTACTCTGGGTACACACGTTTAGTTACGATAATAACGAAATGTGGAAGACAAAACTTTGGTTTATATCTAAAATGACCCCCAATCTCATAGGAAGAAGTTGGTCGATATATCGGACACTTCTGAATGTCCGATTATGGTGAAGTTTCGCACGTAACTTTAATTACCATGACAAAGCAATGTGAAAGATAAAATTTCCGATATTCACAATCGCCGCCGCTACAAGCGTAAGTCAGGAAACTCAAATAGGAAGTTGTTGATCAATATTACAGGGACTTGAAAAGGTGTGGTCTTGCTGAATTTTTGCAAATCCCTTTAACTACGATTATATAGCAATGGCGTACAATCAAATTTTTTATATATTCAAAATGACGACCGCTAAAAAGTGGCGGATTATTCTCATCTTAACCATCCCTTTGATATGGGTAATAAGTAAGGGGCCTAGAGAGTAGAGTGCAGGAAACTCATTATGTTAACGCTAAACGACTTTTTAAAAAAAGCTTTTATGAAATGAGCTAAAATGTGGAAAATCAATTTTATTCCAGCAATTCTCATGTGACTACATGTGAAAACCTGGGGCATTTAGAAAAAACTGTTGAAATATATTGTAACATATAAAACATAAAAGTACACATAAAAAGTTTGTTTAAATGATTTTTCTTATACTTTCAAATTCCTTCCATTATTTCTAATAAATTTGTTCGATAAACACGTAAAGTTGTATGCACCCAATAGGTTGTGGACAGAACACGCGTTATTTGCAGCCTTTTCATTTGGCGTTAGTTTATAGTGCTATAATGGGACGTGTAGAGTATTTAGCAAATCTACCATTTTCATTTCTCCGCTTATTTTTTAATGCTGTACAATTTCAAAAGCTTTTACGTCTAACCCTTTTTCGTTAGTTAATTGAACTCTTGAAATTGTTGTCGATACGAAAAAATAAAGAGTTATTACTGCACATATGTGATGATCGTACATTTAGTAGACAAGCACAGATTCTTTTTATCAAAAACTCCAATAAAGCCTGCATTTTCATAAATATGCTTGGTTTGCTTAAATTTTCATATGACTGTCTTGTAATCTTTAGCTTCATGACCTGTCTTTCCGTATGGATGACGATTCAAAGGAAAACACAGTTTTTTATCAAAGTACTCGACT
>NW_024003130.1:0-3626 GCF_014805625.2 Glossina fuscipes
TCGGAAGTGTATATATATCGGTTAATTTATATATCGGAAAGATGGCTGCACTCTACTCGTTAGTTGTACATGCATATAAATATGTACAGTAAAAGGTCCTTATTCGCCCTTCCTTTATTTGCGGTTTCACTATTCACGGATGGAAAAATGCGACGCAATTGGACGTTGCGGGCGCTGCTGCTATAGGAAAAGCTTTAGAAAAACATCGCGAATTTTACAAAGCCTTTATTTATTTATTTATTTATTTTATTCCACTTTTACTAGAAACTCAACTAAACAAATAACAGTCGAGTTCAATAGGCTCTTAATGCAAAACTTATATTAATTAACAATAAAGTTGAGTATAAGCATAATAAAACAAATAAGAAGAAAAAAAAAGAAAAAGAAAAAAAGCATGTACACTATCAGCATAGGAGCACACTTACAACCGGTACAGGACCAAATTGCAAATGAACCCCTAAGCCATCGCAAACATGCATAAGCCTGGCAACCGATAATAAATTGACAATAATTCACTTTCGAAACGTAACGACTCTTTAAGGATAAAAGCTAATTTAAATACGACATAGGTAAATCGCGCGTATTAAGCAATGTTGCTTTAATGGACTTTAAAGAGTCCGATAACGAGAATAAGTGGTAGACGTCATTTAGGTTCTTGCAAACGACTCTGAGCGGATTGAACAGCTCATAATTAAATTTACACTGATTAAGCTTAACCAAGATAAAGTGCCTAGAGAAGTAGTTAGGGACATTAAAGCTTATTTCACCAAGTAATGAAGACGAGTCAATAGCACCATTTATTACTTTAATTAGAAAGGAAACGCCAAGAACAAATCTACGTTTCTCCAGAGACGGTAGGGACAGCAGAAGCAACCTATTTTCATATGGAGGAAGAGAGGCAATCGGATTTCGCAATTTTTTATCCAATTTTCTGTGATAGATTTTGTTTAATTTCTCAATTTTTCAAATCAAATCACTTGTTGTTGCATAAAAATACAAAGTAGTAAATATTTCTAACAAAGAAAACAAGTACATTGACTCGTAAGTGTATTTTTTATCTTACTTATGGCACCAACATATGTGTATAATGCTTGCAAATAGCACCTAAGAATTAGTATTGAATTAGGTTGAAAATATAAACGAATCTTGGTGCTTAAAAATAAACTGAAATCCGCAATCACCGAATATACCTAAACATAACAACAATCGCATAATCCAAAGCACATACAAGTCGAAGGAGATAGTTAAGTTTCATTTACACGATGTCAATATTTTCTAGGAAGGAGAGTGGCGTAAAGTTCTTACCATAATATAGTGTAAATAATTTTGACGTTCTTTATGCATTACTTTTTTATGTTGTCAGATGTCATTGAGAAAGATATGGAAATTTTCTATTGTATTGAACGAAAACGAAACATTTGTTTCGGAAATGGTGAACGGCCTGGCCCAACGTATAAATGAAGATTTGGATCGCATCACTTTGTGGTCTAATTCCAGCAACTTGAAGTCGGATTCCAGCATATTGCCATTGTTACTCTGTCTGTCAGCTGTGACTTTAATTGCTTGCCATCTCTTAAGATGCTGCATTAAGACATTGAGTTTGTTAATGTATATAAAATATTGAGGAAACTGTGGCTCGTCGTCTTATGTTCCTACCATTACGAAGTGAGGGTGATCAGATATCTAGGCATCCCTCTCATATTTTATGGTGGAAAGTATATGGTGGTCTAGACCGTGTTTCCAGCAGTAAGTTGCAGTAGGACGTTAATAAATGTGATAGATGTTTTTATTATTTATTTTAAATGAAACATTAGCTATTATGTAGCCAATCCAAATATATAAATATATAACAATACACAAACGTAGTAAGTTGTGCCAAACCTAACAAGAAATGTGATTATCCGTCCACTCAAAAAAATGCTGTACAAATCTTGAAGGAAAAAATTTTTCATTTCTCTTGAATTCACTATAACTCTTTTTGATGTGTAAACAATTTCATATGTTTTCTTTTGAATTCGCTGTACCTCCCTTTGATTTCATATGTTTTCTTTTGAATTCGCTATATCGCTCTTTGATTTGTAAACAAACAATTTCATATGGGAGGACAATTTCATGTTTCTAATGGAAATTTTTTTTATTAGCAATATTTGCCTGTTGGTTTTTCGACTTACATACATATGTATAAATATGTTCCAATACGCTAATAATGGATTTGAAACCGGGTACATAATAAACAGCACATGGCATGGAAGTGCGTTGCTCCGAATACTGATCGTATTGCGTTGAATAAGCAGCATTCAATTGCTTCGAACCCCATAAATAATAATGACACGTTTGCGAAAGTTAAATACACACAATACACGTATTTAAGTTGCTTTATAAAACTTATAACTTACCGATTGGCGGCCGCATTGTAGCAATAATTGATCAAAAAATAATAATTAAATTCAATACATGGAGAATGATGCGGCCGTAGGGAGCTAAGACGTTATGATTCGCCTCTTTGACCATCGTCTCAAAATTGTCCAAAGCTATGTATTTACTCAGCAATTTATGGCAAATACGATTACATTCCAATAAACCTTCAACCTTAATGATCGACCCGTTCACATTTTTTATTTCATTTTTCTTTTTTTTTAATTTAATATTTTTCGAAGCATTCGCGTTATTATGTGTATATACTCTTTTTCCACTCACCACAGTTCCGGTAATATCTGTACACTCAAAACGACTGATGGCTAGTTCAATGCTTTTATGCATATTCGCATTTATGCGTTGAGTTATCAGCTTATTCAAATCTATGGAACGGCCTTAAAACAAACCCACATATTAATACTTATCATTTGATCTGCTTATTTTGCTTACCCAGCAATTGAACATCTCTTCGTTTTAATAAAGTCTCATAACGATTCGGCCCCAGGGCATTATCGTTCAAGTCCAAGACTGTTAGTCTTGCATTGGCTATGATTAGACCTTTCCCCAAGTGCTTCAATGCTTGTGGAATCTCGGCTTTAAGACGTCCTGTGAACATGTGCTTCCACAAGGCTTTGTAAAATTCGCGATGTTTTTCTAAAGCTTTTCCTATAGCAGCAGCGACCGCAACGTCCAATTGCGTCGCATTTTTCCATCCGTGAATAGTGAAACCGCAAATAAAGGAAGGGCGAATAAGGACCTTTTACTGTACATATTTATCGACTCATAATTGTGTTTTTGTGTAGAGCACACGTGTTTCAGGAAAGAAAAATATATATATAAAAAATAAATAAATAAAATAAAATAAGCGTCTTAATATAAAAAGAAAAGAGAAAGAAATTGAATCCATAATCATAGTGAATCATAATCATAGTGGTGCGCGGCGCTGTTGCGCAGCGGCTTTTTCCCATTGAAATAATAAAAAAAAAAAAAAAGAAAGAAAAAAAAAATAAAAATTTATTAAAAAAAAAAAAAAAAGAGGAAAAATAAACAAACGAAGAAATTTGTAATTCATAGTGTCAAAAACACATGGTAAGTGCTTTTTTCCAACTTACTGAAGGCACAAACCAATTTTGTCTTTAATTTTAATTGTTACCATACTGTTTTATTTTCTTTTTATTTTAGTGGAGACAAACGCTTCTCCTATACACTTT
>NW_024003130.1:3636-9317 GCF_014805625.2 Glossina fuscipes
TCTGATATGGAAGTATCAGACGAGGACCCTCAGAGGGCGTTGAAGGCACGCTTATTGCTACAGTCTCAAATAGATAGAAAAAAAAAAAGGGAAAAAGATAAGGAGGAGTCAAGAGAGGCAGCGAAAAAGCAGAAGAATTTTGAGGACTCCAATAATGAGCGTGGAGATTCGTCCACCTCTTCTATTGCTACTGTTACTGCTTTACGTAGTAAGAAGAAGTTTAGGGATGTTAAAGTCGCCAGTAAGTCTGATTTCATTGAGAAATTCAAGGCGGTGACTGAAGATTTGTATGACAAGATTTTCAAAATAGGTTCCACTGGACCAGAGGTACGGTCGCTGTTGTCTGTTTCCAACGAATACGAGAAGGTGTTGATGGATTTAGTTCGTGAAAATGCGCACCTGTCTGGTCGTATTGCCGAGCTAGAAAAAGTTATAAATAACACTAACAAGCCCGTGAAAGTTGGCAATGTTGTGCCTACTGCCGGTGGAGAGCCTGCACCTGGTCCGGCCCCTAAACCGGTGGAGACATGGTCGCTGGTTGTCCAAAGCGTTAACGCTGTGGACACTCCCAAGCAGGTGGCGGATAGGGTGGCGGCTCAGGTCGGTCCCTCCCTTGGTGTAAGAGTACACGACATTAAGGCCAGCCAGCGGAGTGGTGGAGCGATTATTCGCACCACCTCAGTTGAAGAAAGCGGAAAGATTCTGACGATCACTAAGTTCGCTGAGGCAGGTCTTACTGTGTCTGTACCTCAAAAGATTGGCCCTAAATTGATAGTGCGCAACGTAGACAAACAGATTGGGCCGAAGGAATTTATGGAAGAGCTATTCAAGCTTAACTTCGAGGACAAGGGAATAACCCGGGTTGATTTTGACAAGTCCGTCCGTCTGACTTCTCGTCCATGGGCTGCCGGGGATGGGCAGGTTAATGTAATCCTAGAGACCACTCAGAGGTTAAGTGATATTCTCACCACTGCGGGAAGGGCCTATGTGATGTGGTACTCGTTTCCGGTGCGTCCCTTCGACGAGGTGCCGGTCTGCTTCCGCTACCTGAGTTTTGACCATATGGTCAAGGACTGCAGGGTAAACGGGATTGTTTGCCGTCACTGTGGTGAGACTGGCCATAGAAGTAATGTGTGCACGAATGAGGCCAAGTGCCGAAATTGTGCATTCAGAAAGAAGCCGGCTGGGCATCTGATTATGTCCCATGCCTGTCCGATTTACAGTGCAATGCTCGCCAGGGTGGCGGCTAGACACTAAGATGGTCTTCTCCATCTTTCAACTTAACTGTCATGGCAGTTATGCTGTCATGTGCAATGTGGATCAGTGCATCAGGGAGTATGGCAGCAGTTTCGCTCTCGTTCAGGAGCCCTATAAAAGCAGAAACAAGGTTGTGGGCTTGCCCGGAGATATGAAAATATTTCCGGATAATAGATGCTTCTCTGCTGTTGTAGTCAATGATGCCAGTGCCCACTGCATGCTAGTCAGCGCCTCTGACTACGGCGTGTGTATATGTGTTGAAAGCTTGCAAGGAAAATTTTTCCTTGCAAGTCTATATTGTAGGTTTGGTGAGGAGCTGGATCCTTATATAGGATATATGGATAACGTTCTGTCGCTTGCGGGCGGCACACCTGTTGTCCTGGGCCTGGATGCCAACGCTTGCTCGTCACTCTGGTTCAGTAAAATGGCTCGTTACGGTGGCCAAAGGAACCAGGTGAGGGGAGAGCGGCCGGCTGAATGGTGCGTCTCTGCTGGTGTGCATGTGTTAAATGTACCCAGCGTAGAGTACACATATAATGGTCCAGCTGGCGCGAGTGACATAGATTTGACGCTCGTCAATGAGGCAGCTTTAGGGTTGTTTGACTTTAGTTGGAGAATCATGAGTGGGTATGGCATGAGTGACCATCAATTAATTAAAATTGTGGTGACCCCTGTTCAATTTAGTGTACTTCCGTCTGACATTAAAAGATGGTGTACGTCTGGAGTAGACTGGAATACCTACGGGATTCTTGTCAGGGAGAGAATATCTAACATATCTCTTGAAGCTTTCCGACGTAAGTCGATCAATGAGCAGATTGTTTGCATGAATGAATGCTTGTGGGAGGTCAACGACTTGCTCCTTGCGCGCAGCCGGAGGGTTGATCGCGGAGGAGTTAGATGGTGGACCTCCAGTCTGAAACAGATGCGTAGGGTCGTTCGGAAGCTCAGAAGGAAATTCCAGAGAGCCCGGCGGTTGCATAGTGTGAATGAGACCCTTCATAGAGCGGCCTATCAGCACAAGTTATCTGAGTACAAGCGTCTGATTGTCCGAGTTAAGGAAGAAGAATGGAGATCCTTTATCCAGCGTAGGCGAGATGATCCTTGGGGTCAAGTGTATCGGATTTGCAGAGGCAGAAGGCCTTCCGATATTAGCTGCCTTCGTGTTGGCAACACAGTCCTAACTAACTGGACTGACTGTATGAGTACGCTGATGTCTGAGTTCTTTCCTAGGTTAGAGGGACCGGTCTTACCAGTGGATACGGTGTCTGTTTCTCCGAGGTTGGAAATACATGAGGTTGGATATGGGATCTCTCTAATACGATCGAAGAGATCCCCTGGTATAGATGGTATAACCGGTGATATGGTTAAGGCCATTTGGAAGGTTATTCCCGAATACCTTTATGCCCTGTTTAGTAAGTGTCTCTCTGAGAGTTGTTTTCCGTCCGAGTGGAAAATAGCCCAAGTAGTAGTGCTTTTGAAGTCTCCCGATAAAGTACGTAGTGAGCCACGTTCTTATCGTGGCATAAGTATGCTCCCAGCACTTGGGAAAGTGTTAGAGAGAATAATGATTGAGAGGCTTCAAAACAGTTTGAATGAGAGCCTATGTGATAGGCAGTACGGCTTCCGCAAGGGGCGCAGTACTGTCGATGCTTGGCTCCGCGTTCAAACACACGTTAGTGAGTCAAGGAACAGATATGTCCTTGGCCTGTTCATTGACTTTAAAGGGGCCTTTGACTACCTTAAGTGGGACTGTGTTTTGCATAGGATAAGAGGATTGGGTTGCCAGGAGTTATCTCTTTGGGCTAGCTACTTCTCCGAAAGAAAGGCTTGTATTTCAAGTCAGATAGGGCATGTCCAGATGGATGTTGTCCGTGGTTGTCCTCAGGGCTCAATCTGTGGTCCATTTATATGGAACATGATGATGGACTCTTTGCTTAGGCAGCTTGAAGGGGTGTGTGAATGTTGCGCGTATGCAGACGATCTGCTCATCTTGGTCGGCGCCGATACGAGGGCTGCTCTCGAGCGTCAATCAGCAGATTTGCTGAATATCGCAGTTAGTTGGGGTGAAGAAGTGGGTGTCAGCTTGTCAGTGGAGAAAACTGTGATGATGTTGCTGAAAGGCAACCTCTCATCCCGTAGACGTCCAACTGTAAGAGTTGGCAACCACAGTATCAAATATGTCACGGAAGTCGGCTACCTGGGCAATAGGGTGGGAGAAAGGTTAAATTTTCTCCCACACTTTGACAGGGTTCGACTGAAGCTGACTACAATTATTGGTCAGCTGCGTCGTGTTCTTAGGTCTGACTGGGGCCTAAGCAGGCGTGCTGTTCGTGTCATATACCGGGGTCTCCTTGTTGCATGTGCAACGTATGGTGCCCCGGTGTGGTATCGGACAGTCATGACTGCCTGGGGACAACGCAAGCTTCTAGGCTGCCAGCGGGTATGTTTATTGGCTTGCTTACCATGCTGTCATACGGTTTCTACTGACGCACTGCAGACCTTGATGGGGGCGCCTCCTCTGGATCTTGAGGCCTTGTACGTAAGTGCAGCCTACAGGCTAAAGAGTGGGTTGCCATTGCACCCCACGGACTTACTTTATATTTCGGGGGTGGAGAGAGAGAGCTTGACTTATAAGCAAGGGATTAGGACTTTGAGGGATCGTGTCTGCGCCTTGTGGCAAATTCGTTGGGATGGTAGTGCCAAAGGCAGAACGACTTATGAGTTTATTAGAGACGTCTCGTTTGTAGGAGACCACCCTAGTTTTGATTTTAATTTATATCTTGGTTTCCTACTTACAGGACATGGTTCACTTAACCATTTTCAGCAGGTTAGGGGTTTGTCCGTTACTGGAGCGTGTTCGTGTGGTTGTCCATCCGAGGATTGGAAGCATGTCCTCTGTGAGTGCCCACTTTATTCTGATCTTCGAAATTTGGATACGATGGGAATTAGAGTGGAGGGGGACGGCTCCGTTTTTGACGATGCTCTCTCTCAGGACTTTTATGTTCAGAGCTTGGGTAGGTTTGCGGCCGGTGCCTTTAGGAGGCGTACTGTTACACGCCTGCGCCTCTGAGTGGTTTCCTCCGCCTTTTTAACCAGTTCGTCCTTTATGTTTTGGTTTGTGTTTGTGTTTATGTTATTGTTACACTTACGTATATTTTTATTTTTATTTTTATTTGAACTGATTTTTATTTTGACCCTAAGGCCATGTTTATGTCATGGTTATTCTTTTTATGTCTATTTTTGTTTCTATTTTTATTTGATTTGATTTTTTATTTTTGAACCAAGGCCACCGCCTTTTAGCCAGGCTTCGTCCTTTACGTCTTGGGCGGGGATCGCGTTGTGTCGGCGCCGCTTGGGGCGGTCGCGATGCTTTGTTTTGGTTGGGCAGTCGAGTTCTCCGGGTCCGTGCTGGTTCTTGATTGTTGGTTATGTTGATTTTGGTTTCACTTTGGAGGGTTTTTGTTCGGCCGTTTAACCCAGACCGCGGGGGGTCTGGGTTCTCTTTTCACACTTCTTGTTTGACCACGAGGTGTGGTTTTTGCGTTTGTTGGCATTTTTCGTTTCTTTGGTGGTTGTCGTGCTTTGTTTTCCATGGGGTTGCTTGCTCATCGTCTTTTTTGCTTCGTTCGTTTTTGGGAAGGAAGTTTCATTTTTCATATGGTGTTCTTTTTGTCGCGGTTTTCATGTTCATTGCGGTTATTGTACTTTGTTTTCTTTGGTTTTTGCTTGCCCTTCGTTTTTCTTCCTTTGATCTTTTTTAGAAAAGTAGTTTAGAAGGAACATATCTTGCGATTTATCTTGCGATGTTCTTTTTGAATTGTAGCGGTTATGGGTTGGCGGTCGTTTCAGATCTGGCGCGGACTTGGAGGGCTCGGCTGTTTGGTTGGGGCAGGGCATTGGATAGCCCTGGCGGGTGTTGTCACGGTGTGGTTTCTGCCCAGTCCTCTGAGGCGTGCTGCTACGCGCCGGCGCCTCTGAGTGGTTCCCTCCGCCTTTTAACCAGTTTGTCCTTTATGTTTTGTGTTTGGGTTTATGTTTGTTACTCTTTATGTATATTTTTTTTTATTTTTATTTTTATTTGAATTGATTATACTTTGCCCTAAGGCCATGTTTATATCATGGTTATTCCTTTTTAAGTCTATTTTTATTTGAACTGATTTTTATTTTGACCCTAAAGCCATGTTTATGTCATGGTTATTCTCTTTATGTCTATTTTTGTTTCTATTTTTATTTGATTTGATTTTTATTTTGACCCAAGGCCACCGGTCCGAGACGTATGGGTCTAACCGATATGTAGCCATATGCTGCCAAAAGTCTGACCTTAGACTTTTAAAATAAGTAAGGTACCACGGGGGTCAGGTTGCCCAGGGGATCCTCTCTGCGGGGAATTGCTGGCTGCAGTTTTTGCTGCAGCAGAATCCTCG